>NW_028113806.1:0-65322 GCF_964289735.1 Phaethon aethereus | reverse complement strand
CCTCGGGGAACCGCTTCCCTTATTCCCTGTATGATTAACGTTCTCAAATCCCTCATATTTTGTCTTCCTGGGGGTTGTTGATGATCCCAGTGGGGATCCACATTTGGCCATTTCTGATCTCCCGGGGGTCCTGCCTGACTCTGTCTTTCCCAAATTCTCATTCCAGCTTGTCTAATCATTCCCCTTTCCTCAACAGTGAATAGGATCCCTAAAATGGACTGTATTTCTTCCCAGGTATAAGTATTGGGGCCTAGGAATTGGTCCAATTTTTCAGCTACTCCGAGGGGATCATCTAATAGGGTCCCCATTTCTTTCTGGAAATTTCTCACGTCTGTGGTATTTAATGGGACTGCCACAAACCCCATGCCTCCCTGATTGCCTCCGAGGGGTACTTCTCGTAAGGGATATAGAGAAGCTCCCTCAGATACAGCAGTCCTACTTCTCGTACATGCAGCCGGAGGTCGATCTAATTCCGGTGCTGTTGGTGGTGGAGACAGGGGCAACGGTGGTACAGAGAGAGGTACTACGGCCACCGGAGGGGGAGCCGCCGCCGGAGATGGATTATTAGAACATGGAGGCGGTAGGTTATCCAGTGGCTCCCATTTATCATCTTTTTCCTTTTCACTTTTCCCCTCTTCTTCTTCCTCAAACTTTTCATCTGTTTTTAATGTAAGTATTGAGGCTGGAAAAGAATGTAAAGTTCTGTCCCATAATCCTGCATAATCACTTTCCTCCTGACTAAAAGGTTCCTTTGAATTAACATCTATATTTAAGGCCTGGCAGACCCAGTCTTCAAAAGATCCAAAAACGGGCCAAAAGACATGTGGTCTCAAAGGTTCTTTTGGCCATTCTACCATACAATATTGAACTAATTTTAATTTACTTTTTCCTTTTCTGGGGCCCCTATCATTCCAATTTTCAATCATTATTCCTAGTGGACTCTCCGGAGGTATTTCTAGTAATTCGCTCCCTTTCTTCTGGTCCTGGGGTCTCGATTTCGTCTGACCCATCTAGGAATTTTTACTGTGGCAATTCCTACAGCCCTTGGCTACCAGTAAGAGTGTCTTGCAGGGGGTTTAGGACCTATCACCCACCCACGAATCCTATAAAAATCGCTTCGGTCCTTCACCGGCCAAGTCCCTCGCGGGAGATTGGAACCGCGGTTAGAAGACCTCCACAATCGCTTCGGAACGAGGTTCCGTCTCAGTCACACTCTTACACACACAGGCAACCGAATCCTACCCAACCGAACGGTATACACCTTAAATACTTACGACTCCGTCGTCTTCGTTCGGATCTTCGCGCGCAGAATTACGGGCAAAATAAACTGCTGCAGCCGGCAAGGGAGCTCATAAAAAATCAAATTCTTTGCTTGCCCCTATTCAGGTTCAGGATGGCGTTAGTCCCGACCCGACCCGATCAGGAGCCACCAAAAGGTGGGGCGCCCCTCCTAGATCAAGTCAGAATTCAGGAACCAAGACCATCCCGGACGAGCCCCCAATTGTTATAAATGATTTCGTCCCAAACACGATTCCAATTCAAATTTACAATTTATTAAGCGAATAGAGGCAAGCAAACAGCGCTGGGTGCGCCGGGAGTCTCTGCTCCACCAAGACGCACGCGGTACAGCTCCTGTTCCTGGTTTATATCCTGTCCGTTAATACATATTCATGAACAGGCGTGTCTTCTTCGGCGCATGCCCTCTTCTCCTGCTAAAGTCTTCTCGAATCTTCCTCGGCGTGCCCCCAGGATGACCCCAAACCTTATGCATGCACTTTCTTTACACAATACTATGCGGTCAGTGGTCAAACTGGTTTGAGCTGATATACGAGCCAAGTAGTTTAACCTTCTCCTGTAAAACACCCCTTTTTATGGTGCAGGAGAAATCCATAAAAGTCCAGAAGATTACACTTCATCACACGAATCAGATGAACATATTTCACACCTCTAAGTATGGATCTGCATGTGGCCCACAATCTAGTAATGTTTCTTGCATATGGACCACCCCTGATCATAAAAGACGTTTTAAACAATGGGTGAAGAGACCCCATTATACCATGTCATTGGAACCAGACAGGCTATGGAATTGTATAAACAAGATAAATTGTTACAATATGGATGATTATCTATGGATACCGTTTGCCTCAGACCTCCATCACGCCTTAAGAAGTATATGCCTGTGCCACAATTACAGTGCTCCAATCCCTAGCTTACAGACAGCATGTCCGATAGAATCCTCTAAACACATGGCTAGTAAATGTAGGATTCCTTCCCAACATTATAAAAAACGGATGCAAGACTCATGAGCCAGTAGTAAAGAGCACAAGTACCACTCTAATGTATCCTGCACTGCTTGAGACCGTATGGGTATGTTCTAATGAAGAGATATCAGATTACAGTCAACCCTATTGGGATGGGTTAGAATGCACTTTAGGAATTCCACAAGTTTATCTCCCATAATAGCTTTTAATCATACTCAGGAGTCATTCACTGTAGTCATTCATGAAACCAAGAGGGTACAGAACAAAGAGAAATGTATTGCCCTCCGTGTCACGGCCAAGCTATTATACAGCAGGGATGAGAGTAAGCTTAGCAATGGGATTGTTTTGGACTTCTTCGGCTGTGATAATTGAAAATTGATTATATCTAGAAAATCTACCATGGCAAGGAGAGACTCTAGCTAATTGTATGCAGCCAGCCAGCAAGGCTAAGCAACACCCAGCTTGTACCCACGAGCAGCCTCACAGATGACTTTAGAAAATCAATTAGCATTGAATATGGTACTACTAAAGGAGAACAGCGTTTGTGGATGGCTGAATAACACCTATCCTGGCAAAACCTGCTGTCAATTCCAAATGTGTCCGCTACTCTGCATCAAGCTAGAGATGAAATGCAAAAAACTGTGGACCAAACCCATGAGCTCAATGAGAAGATGAAACCAAGCAACTGGCAATGAACGAGGTGGATTTAAAATATTTTCAGTTGGCTCAGATTAAAAGTTAGTGGATGGGATCATAGTCTAACCCAGTATGTATTAATGTTTATCATAATTGTTATTGTTATTGTCCGTATTTGATTGTCACGTGTGAAATCTATGATAACTAGAGCTGTAACCATGCGTGTTAAGAGGATCCACATCTATGATCCTGAATACATCCCTTTAATACCATCCCCTATTATAAATTGCGACAAGCGAGGGAAGGCAAGCAGTCGACTCAATATGAGTGATAAGGCAAGCTTCAACTTTATTGCAAAACCTTACACATATTTATACACTAAGTTCTACCTTATGCATACTTGTCTTACAATCATTGGCTTAGCCCTAAAGATTGCATTATCATACTCCTCCTACTTGCAGTTACTGCTACGTGGTCCGGGTTCCATCCTGTTTTTCTTATACAGTGCTGCTTCTTAGCTGTTTACCACAGCTCCTTCTCCTCAAGGCCGAGCCCTGCAGATGTCCAGCTGTTTACCAGCTTCCCAATGCCACAGCTCCCTCTTCTCAAGGCCGAGCCGTGCAGATATCTAGCTGTTTACCAGCTTCTCAATGCTGCAGCTCCTTCTCCTTAAGGTCGAGCCGTGCAGAGTGATCAAAACATCTCCCCCTTTTTGTTTTTGTATAAACAAAACCTGATGGATCATTCGCAACCCGAGGACTGTGAGAAAGATGGACCCTCTGTACCTTCTTGTATCGTCCTGTGCCACGAACTCAGCCCAGCAGTCGGTAGGTGCCAGCTTTACGTGGGCGTCCCCACGGAGGCAACGGTGGCCTTGCCGTACACCGGCCCACTGCCCTTCAGGAAATCCCGGTATTACACATTTGTAGAGGAACGAGTTTCGACACACGTGGCCAGCGAGTGTCGGAACTCACCTCAGTTGTCACCTTTTAACACAGGGAGCCTATGGCGTATGCGCCCGCTGGCCAGACGTGCTGCACGCGCCACAGCCCTCCCGTCTATTGGTTCGTAGGCTTTGTTCACACGGCATTTTTTCATAAATCGGCAGTCACATATCAACTTATGCTTAAGTCAATAGCAGAATATTACAAAGCAAAACAAATCTAGCTGTACTACTTCTAGTGATATAAACTACTCCTAGTGATAGAAAAAAGGTACTTGTATAAGGGTATGAAGACCAATATTATATCTTACCAAAGCATTTGTAGTTAGAGAACACTTTGCCTCAAAAGCTTTCCACGTTCATCTCATGATACCGCAAATTTCAGTGTGATTTACCCCTACTTTTTCTTTTGACTGAGGTGGCATCCAGATTGCGATGACACCTGATAGTGTCATGATGTGTCCAACGATGACGATGGCGACTGCCGCACCCATGGCCTCACCCACTTCGAGGCACCTGCAAAGTGGGTAAAACCATGGGTAAAACCATGGGTAAAACAGCCACCACCGTCAACCTCGTCCCCTGGTTAGCAGTTGAAAAGGTCCTTTCTCCTTCCTCAAATAATTTAGCACATATAAGGCTTTATTCAAACGTTCTTAGGGTAATGTGGTAGCCTCTCCCCCTTTTTGTTTTGAGCGTGATTATCTAACAAAGCTCATTCATTGGGTGTGTAAGATACTTGTTGGAGTTATTCGCTAGCCAAGCATTCTTTACTACCTTTTGAACCATTCCTTGTAGACAATGCAATAAACATGGTACAATAAGCATTAGTATTAAGATAACAAGTACTATAACAACTGCCCCTTTTATTAAGTCTTGTAACCATCCACTTAGGCCCAAACTTGACAGCTATGATTCGAGGTTTAGTGAACTTGTCTGTAACCTGTCTGTTAAGTCCTTCAGTTTTTGTAATTGTTGAGTTACCGACTGTGATGTATCTGTTAAATTCATACAACACATGCCATCAAACTCCTCACACCCGTGCCCTTGGGCCAAAAGTAGGAAGTCGATAGCTGCCCTATTTTGCAATGTCGCATGCCTTATTGAGTCAGTTTCCATTAACAAAGCACTGAGTGTTGCAGAAGTAGCATTGGTTTGTTTCGCTAGCCAACATCCCAATTTATTTAAAGTGGTTAAGCCTTGGGCAGCAGCGACCCCAGGGGCAAGGAAAGAGGTTAGTATGGTTTTGTCCGCAGTCCAAAAATCCAGTTGGTCATTGCACTCTTCCTGATATTTTCAAATCTGTCATCTTATTCTATGCCGTGGGGTAAGGTTCAATATCATAGAAGTGTTGGGAGTTAACAATGTTAGGTGCCCCAATGTGTAAGGACCACCTCTCAAACGGGAGGGAACACCGTGCCATGCACGATCACCACAAATCAAGAATATTCCTTTAGGGAGTCTCATTGGGACAATAGTAGAGCGCGAGATGTTGCTCGTTGTATAATTACACCAGTTGGTAGCATTCTGAAAAATGGCTAACGTGGGGTTTACATCCTGTGACCTGGTATCGTCCTGTCCTGTATAATTAAAATATAAACAGGTAGGGGCTGTCATGCATCCTAAAATACCCAACTCCTGCGGTTCCAACAACTCCTGTGGTCCGTGTGTCATCCATCCGTCCCACTTATCCATAGCTGCAGAGGTGTTTGTTATTTTTTAAAAACAAGGTTAGGTCAGGGGTGGTCTTCTTTACCACCATTGTCGAATCATAGTCCCCTAAGGGCAGACCAACTAAGCATGTTGTAAACAGATTCTCAGCAGTGGATATAGATAAGCAAAGGTGGCCTTGGCCCGTTTGATTAGCTAGTGTAACCCAGATATTTTTTCTTGGTTGAACGGAAAACCACGCCTGAACCTGGCATATCAAACACGTGACTATCAGACTCACGAACAACGGGGTTTGCGTCCTGCGTCGGTAAAGGCTGTCATCCCATTCACTGGGGTCTCCGATCACATAGGCATTTCTTCAAACTGCTGATTAGCCAACAGTGACAATAATCTATCGGACGGATAGCTATTTGTAACCTGTTCTAAAAAATCAGAGATTGCGATCTGAAACTCCAGAGAACTGGCTAACAACCAATCTAAGTACTTTTGAGATACAGGAACATAAATTATTACAGGTTCTAATCCAGATATTTCTACAATTCTTTGTCTTCCCTTAATAATGAGTTGTGCAAATAATTCATATCTGGTGACCACTATTTTTCTGGGTTGATAGGAGAGAAAAACCCATTCTAATACTTTCAAACTGTTTGCTGTATTTCCTAACTGTACGGTCAATCCTAGTGGATATTGCCGTTCCCCTCCTGAATTAACTATCATAAGCGAGATACTCTCAGTAGGTGAACATCTGTGAGCATAGGTTGTTGCTATCTTCTCAGTAATTTTCTGCAAAGCCTGGTGTTGATCCTCGTCCAGTTGACGTCGCTCTGGAGCCTCCACCGAAGACTCCAGGAGCGGCATCAATGGCCTCAGATCATCATTAGTAATTCCGCAAATATTGCGAACCCACTGTATATCCCCCATTAATTTTTGGACATCAGAAAGATTTTCTATTTTCACCTTAATCTTTATTTTTTGTGGGTGGACCACTGCCCTGGTAATAATCCAGCTCAAATATTGCCATGGTTCCTTCTTTTGAATTTTTTTCGGTGCTATTTTTAAACCCCGTTTTCCTAAATAGTGCTCTAAGTGCTGTAAAATGTGGTCTGCATTCAATTGTGTCCCTGCTATTAATATATCAACTATATAATGATACGTTATTAAATCTGGATACTTTTTCCACACCGGTTCTAGAGCCCATGCCACAAATGTCTGACACATCGTAGGTGAATTTTGCATTCCTTGTGGTAACACTACCCAATGATACTTTTTGCTAGCTCTCCTTTATTTACCGATGGTACCATAAAGGCAAACTTCTCTGCATCCTCAGCTGCTAAGGGAATGGTAAAAAAGCAATTGAAATATACTCTTCGATTCCCTGCAAAAGAAATGATACATTTGTGACAATAATTACGACGACATAGAACAAACCCACAACACCGTTTTACAAATATGGCATATTGAAGTTCCTGCTCTTGAACGTCCGGGGAGAGCCGCTGAGACAGTCAACGAGCCGTCATTCCGCATACAAAAGAGTGAAAGCATCAGCTGGCGGTACGTCAGAGTTGACTGCGTCCGTGGGACGTGTGACAAGGTCTTCAGGTCTTACTGCCGGCCGTACTGACCTGGTCGGTACCCACTTCGCTCCGTCCCCTCCCTCTCTGCCAAAGTCTCTTGTCTCATGCCTCGCCAATGTTGGGCAGGGTCGGATCTTGACTTGGGGGAAGGATCATCCCAGGCAGCCCCCTCCTGTTGCGGCACGCACGGGTCAGGAGGCGGGGGCCAAGGAGGACTCGCCACCTCCGTTGGTTGCGTTAGCGGGGGCGGGGGGCGGGCGGGGGGGGGGGGGAGGCCGGCGGGGGTTGCTCGTTCTCACCATTCCCAGCTCGGCCTCCCTTCTCTCCCGGGGCTGTGGCAGCGGCAGCTGC
This sequence comes from Phaethon aethereus, assembly GCF_964289735.1. Taxonomy (NCBI): domain Eukaryota; kingdom Metazoa; phylum Chordata; class Aves; order Phaethontiformes; family Phaethontidae; genus Phaethon; species Phaethon aethereus. Next base: position 57,886 of record NW_028113806.1, on the reverse strand, counting down.
TGCCGCCGTCCGCTCTGATTTTATCCCCTTTATAGAGTCTCTGACTAATCGCCAGGTTGTTAACACTTTCGCGGCCGTATGATCCTCTTTAGAGGCTGCCTCAAACACCAATTTCCCTGCTTTCTCCCAGGTAGGTAACTCAAAAGCTGTTGCAGAGTCTGCTGCTAGCCCCTGGCTCTTCAAAACAGTCTCGAATAGCAATCGCCACGTTGTTGCTAGCTCCGCTGCTTGCCCATCTCCTTTCGAGACTCACCCCATTGATCTTTCACATGGGCACACAGGGGAACACTGAGTACATTGTTCTGGGCAACGTTGTCCCGTCTTGCCCTCACATACATCATCGTAGATCTGTTTCTCTGACTTATTTATGCAGCCGGTTTACTCGGTGCATCTGGCACCTCAGGAGGTGCAGTCAGAGTCGCTGAAGGTCCTGGACCCTCTGACTCAGTTAAAAAGGGATTGGTTGAAGACGGTTTAACAGCCTCCTCCATATCAGCTGCAGCTTTTCTCTCTGCCTTTAAGGCTTTTAATGTGGTTAACATCAACTTCCATGCCGTCACTAACTCTGCGGTGGTTTTATCTCCATTCCCAATATGTTCCTATAACATTTTTCCTATCTCCTCCCACGTCTCTGCCTTAAACGCCACGGACGCATCGGGGGGGTACCCTTTTTGGCACCAAATTAGAAGCCTTCTAAGTGTATATTCATCATATTTCAGTCCTCTCTTAGAGAGCATATGTGGCAGGAGTCTGACCATCGCCCCTTCTTCATGTGATGCGTTCTGCCTTTAGTTCTTTTAATGTCTCTAGGATCAACCTCCAGAGCGTCGTAAATTTTATACTGTCTTTGTTGCCTGTGCTATTCACTTTTCAGTTTTATATCTTTTCATGCAATTAATAACATCTCTCCAAGATTTCATTAATTTCTTTTGCTGATTTATCATCATCGATTACTAGATCCCACAATCAATCTCCATAAGAACGCCACTCGTCTACTTCAAACATACTTTCAGGGTCTTTAAAAGACCCTTTCGCTTTCCCTAACGTAATTAACCCAGCCAGATCTTTTAATTGGCTTACTCCCCGCTTTTCTAAAAAGCATTTTAAGATTTCGAACGCTACCTCTATTTCCATTGCGCGCTATGTTGACCTTCTTAATTATCCGGTCAATTATTTTTGCAGCCTTTTCCCATGGGTAGCCTTCTTTCGGACGGCGAACCCCTTCTTAATTATCCTGGGTTCAAGCACGGATCAGGCGCGCCGCGGCAGCGTCCGCCGATCTTCTGCTCCCTGGTCGCTGCTACCAGTGCTTCTCCGATCTCGCTGTCCGGTGAAAAACAAGGATGGGGTCCCTGTTCGGGCGCCACTTGCGACGAGTGAGGGAAGGCAAGCAGTCGACTCAATATGAGTGATAAGGCAAGCTTCAACTTTATTGCAAAACCTTACACATATTTATACACTAAGTTCTACCTTATGCATACTTGTCTTACAATCATTGGCTTAGCCCTAAAGATTGCATTATCATACTCCTCCTACTTGCGGTTACTGCTACGTGGTCCGGGTTCCATCCTGTTTTTCTTATACAGTGCTGCTTCTTAGCTGTTTACCACAGCTCCTTCTCCTCAAGGCCGAGCCCTGCAGATGTCCAGCTGTTTACCAGCTTCCCAATGCCACAGCTCCCTCTTCTCAAGGCCGAGCCGTGCAGATATCTAGCTGTTTACCAGCTTCTCAATGCTGCAGCTCCTTCTCCTTAAGGTCGAGCCGTGCAGAGTGATCCCAACAATAAATTACCAACCAACAAGAGAGGATGAAAACACAGGAAGGAGATGAATGCCTCGACCCACCTAAATACAAATTACACAATGTTCCTCTCAGTGAGTTGTGACTAAGGTCACAGGGTGGATAATGTGGGAAACCACTGTGGGTCTGTAGGGAGTAGCAGGGTTTGACTGGAGCAACACGCTCCTCTTCAAAAGCAACCCTGATGGGTTGCAGTCAGACAGTCTCATAACTGACTATTGTTGAGTGATGTCTGGGATGAGGCGAAAACCTTGCAGCCTGATGTTCTACGGCAAGGCCACAAAGACCTCCATCAAACGTGAGTAAGCTGACCATTATTAATAACTGAAATTCTTATTAACTTTTCATTCCTATTGATCGATGCTATTTGAGTTATATAGTATCTATCGGTCTACAACAAATAAATGAATAAAAAATTAATGAACTGATTAAGTTTTTATTAATCAAATTAGTCTAAATCAATCATTAATAATTACTTATTAATAACAGTCGTTACCTATTAAGATCGATTATTTTATTTATTAGTATTTTGTGGTACTGCATTAACACTACTGTCCTCCAGTTACTTATCATGTATTTTTTTTTCTTTATCATCACTCTGATTTACTGTTGTAATTATCTACTATCAATTCATCATTATTAATTATCATTAATTACACGTGCTACACGACGGCTCTGTTCCTCACCTAGAACTTGTTATCAGTAAAGTAGTTCCTTATTAACGTGATCTTAATCCACTGGATGTTAATTCCAGTAAATATTAATCTGTATTGCTCTATCGCTAATCATTACTTCGTATATTAATTACCGGTTAATGAATTATTTATTACATTCATTAACCATAGGTCGGTGTATGTTAATCCATCAAGAATTAGCAGAGAGTGCCAGATCAGCATTTGTCCTAAACCTGCTCTCCCCACTCCCTCCTCCCAAACCGCCCGCCTGCCCTCACCCCGGAGAGTTCTGTGTCAAGACACCCACACGCACCCTGCACACCCCCCGTTTCTTTTTGATTGTCATTTTTTTAGCTATTTATTTATCTAGCCTCCCTCCCCCTAACCTTTTCTTACTCTTCTCTCTCACCACCGGGGACCGGGGACCGGGGACCAGGCAGAGGCGGCGGTGCCCAGCCCCAGCCGCCCGCCCTCCCCACCCCACCGCAGCGAGCCCCATTGCTACAAGGCCGCCAGAAGTTAATCTGCTTATGTGTAAACGTGGTGGCAGCTGAGGTATGTTTAAGAATACTGGTAAGTGTTGCTAGAAACCTACAAATATTTTCCGGGTGTTAACCGCGGGGTGCCAGCTTTGTGGGCCTACCACCCAGCACCCAGCTCTGCGCAGGTCTGGAATAAACCGGTATCTCGTCTCGGTGTGTGAGACTGGCCTATCGCACGCCGGGAAACGAAACCGCCTTTTCGGACACCACCATCAGCAAAGCAGCGACCCCGCTTTGCCTGAGGCTGCTGGGCCTGTCCTCTGGGCGCTGCTCACCACTGGAACGCATCCCGCTGGCGACGGACACGCCGACGGCCGCTAGCGAGAGGCGCGGCCCACCTCTCCGGCAGCCGGAGCCCGGCCTCGGGGACGCAGGTCTCTGCCCAGGCCGAGGCACGGGGCTGCTGCTTTCCCAGGGACGGCTTCAACCGGGAGCCGAGCCGAGCACATCGCCCGCAGGCGGACACCGAGGCGGGCCACAGCGCAGGCTGTAGCAGAGAAGGCGGCGTTGTCCACAGCGTTACCAGACTTTTTCGTTTCTTACTGCGTGCACACCCGCCACACACGCTCCCAAACCGGCCCCGGCACGAACCCCTCGCCCGCGGCCACACGCACACACGGAGACACCCCCCCTCCCCCTTCCGCCAGCAGTTTTGCCGGCCCGGGGAAGGAAGGAAGGCGGGAGACTTTAGGACCCCGCGGCGTCCCTGCCGCACCCGTGCCCCCCTCCCGCCTTTCGTCCTCAGTCCGTCGGTCGGCCAGTCCGTCGGTCAGTCACCCTGCTGAAGGTATGCGAGGCACAAAGCGGGGGTATTGTTTAGGCTCTGTCAGGAGTCAACGAGGCGCAAGCCTGAGGGAAGGAACAAGGCAACCGCAAAGGGAACGCAACTGCCGACCTTTGAGTGAACTATCCTAAGTAACATCTAATTAACATCGACTCGGCATAGCACAAGCCTGCCCTCCGGTAGGGGAAGACCCCTACCCACAGAAGCCCCTTCCTCACGGGGCACGCGCAGTAAAAAAGGAGGACGCTGTCGCCGTGGAGACGAGGCTTGCGGGAACCAACAGGCGCAAGGGCGCCTGCGCCAGCTCTCAAGAAAATAACGGTGACTTGTTGCTCGGAGCGTAGAAATATTTTCCCTGCGTTAACCGAGGCGCGCCAGCTTTGTGGGCCTACCACCGGCACCCAGCTCGGCGCAGGGGCGGAAGAAAAGCCGCCGTCTCGACTCCGTGTGTTTCCCGGCGCTCTGCGCACCGGGTGACGGAACCCGCGTTTGGCACAACAGCCCCGCTGCGCGCGGGCCGCCGCCGCCGCGCGGTGAAAACCAACGAACGCGAACGGCGGGGGAGGTGAAAAACGAAAAGAGAAAAAAACCCCCAACCCAACCGACCCAAACAGAAACCTCCGAAAAGCGCCGCCATCCCCCCTCCCCCAGCCAGCCTCTACGCCAGGCTCCCTCCCCCGCCGCCGGGGGGGCCGGTTGCCGGGCAGCGGGGCACGCGCGGCTGCAGCCCCACTTGCCCCCCGCTGCTCCGGGGCGCCGGAGAGTCTCCGGCCGGGGGGGGCCGCACCCACCGGCCTGCGGGTCCGGAGCTGCAGCGCAGGGAGGGGGAGCGCACGCGCGCGGAGGGGGGTGGCTGAATGAGTCTGAGCGCGCGTGTGTCGCGGGGGGGGGCGGTGTCTGCAGGATCGCGGGCGCAGACCTTAATATATTTATTTTTAACAACGGCTTGTTTAGCCTGGGGAAGTGGAGGGTCAGGGCACTGCAGTAGCTGCAGCCTGCAGCTGCTTGAAGAATGGTTTTGTGATAAATGATTTAGTCCCAAACAGGATTCCAATTTAAGTTTGCAATTTATTAAACAAATAGAGGCAAGCAAACAGCGCTGGGTGCGCCGGGAGTCTCCGCTCCACCAAGATGCACACCTTCACTTCTTACAGTTCCTTCCTTTATACTTCTCTAGGCTTCGTTTCTTGCCTTTCTCCGCCTTTTTCTTGGAAGATGACTCTTTCTTTAAGTACGTCACCACTTCCCCGGTCTGCGCATGCTTCATCTTTTTCTAGGTGGTCGTCCGGTGGTCGTTGGGAGGAAGATGCTCCTCTTCGTCAGTGCACCCTACATGACCTCTCTGTTTGTGCAGGCGCTCCGTTATTCCACTTATATTATGCTACCTTATTTGGCTATACATTTTCTTGACATTTCTGCGGTTATTTACAACACTGGTTTGCACTAGTATATCAGGAACTAACTTACATATCAGGAGGCTACATAAGCTACACATATCAAGGGAGTTACCCAAACTATACTTATCAGGAAGTTACATAAAGACTACCACTCCCCTGTTTATGGTCATGCCCTACATATATTCCTTTATTTCAATATAAATGACATTTGCTTCAAGCTTATATTCACTAGATTTTCTTTACACGAATCGCTCATTCCTCACAATCCCCCGTTTTCTTTTTCACCACTGTGATTTGTGTAAAATTTATTTAAAGTTTGTTTGATGGGTATTAACTCGGGTTCCTCTATATGTTTTACCAACATTAAAACATGTTTTCTCTCACTCTGTGTTGGTTCTATTGGAGTGGCTGTAAATTTCATTCCATTAATCGCAGAAGCTACAGCTTGTGAAAGACAAGGAATTAGACATGGTATTATTAACATACCTCCAAACAATCCTAACAAAACGATAATGATTTTTGTTACCCAGTTTCCTGAGAATAAATTTTCCCACGTTGTCCATAGTCCTTGGACATTTATTCCATTCCACGTTTGGACTGGCACATGGGCTACTTTTTTCATTTCTCTTACTAATTCATTGATGGCTTTTCCTTCATCATTTATCTCTAAACAACAATTTGTGAGATTAAATTTTCCACAGACTCCTCCTTCCTGTGCTAGTAAATAGTCTAGTGCGAGTCTATTTTGATATAGGGCTGTACGCATTTTAGTATTTTGTTTAGCCACCAATCCTAGAGCATTACCCGTTTTATTTACAATTATTTCTACTACAGCTTGCAACCTGATTATTCTATTCAACATATAAATGGGGGTCCTATATCCCCAGGACCCATCTTCTGCCCATGTCGCTGGGTCATAATATGCTATTATTCTTTCAGGTGGCCACTCATTATCTTTCCATTTTCCTATTTGTAGCTCTCTTTTTCCCCTTCGGTTGTGAGTTTCTAATGCGTCTGTATATACCAGTACCCCTAGGCGTTCTCCTCGGTTTATAGGTAATAAGAGAAAGCTTGGCCGTATAGTTCCTAACACGCACGCTCCGGTCCAATTTTTTGGTAATCGGGTATATGCAAATTTTCCACAGATCCAATATTGCCCTTCTGGACTTGACCACCCTTTATCAATAGTGGTTCCGTTGGTCCAATTCGCATGATTTTTACTTATTTCTTGGGCAGTGCCCCATTTATCCTACTTTTGGTAAGTACTATTCCAGTTATATCCCCCTTCACATACTAAATATCCGACTGGTTTACTCCCAGCGTCATTTTGCCAACAGCTTCTTCTTATTATGCTGGTTTGTAATATCCATTGTTGTTTCCTGACCTGAGTTGATATGTTCTAAACATTAGGGTCTGGTATGTTGCTCTCTTGGGCCTCCCAGGGCCAATTCTCTCCTGATTAGTTCCACCACATACATAACAATTAGTTACATTTAGTGACTTAGCAATGTTCTCAGCAAGATTTACAAATAGATTTTTAGCCACTGTGGGAATTTCATATTTCGTTCCTGTTTCCATTTCATGACAAAATGACTTAAATAACAGTCTATGCTGCACCGATTCTCTTTTCTTTCATTTCAATATTAATAACTACACCTGGGTCTTCTCCAGGTCCATATATCTTAAGTCCAATTTTGGTTATTTTTTTCTGTTTCCAAATTTCTAAATTTATAAGGGTTAAATTTACTAAATTACAGGTACAGGTTGTACAATTATTGTCTGTTTGTACCCTTGTGATTGAAGCTTGTAAATCCCCACATTGGCTGTCATATCCCCAGCTTGCAGTATCCTAACATACACAAGACCATCCCCTTCTTCCACATAGGTGTGCTGACTGATATCTCACCGTTTGACTAGGTACATAATCAGGATTTATCTGACATTGACGTCCACCTCCACCTGGGCAAATATATTTTGGTTGATTACTATAGCATCATCTCCACTCTACACTCCCACAATTAATATCCAGATCATCATCTATAATATCGCATGCATCAAAAATTACCGATACTGATGTGCTCAAATTGGCCATATCCTTACTTATTCCAATTAATCTTCCTACTTCCGAATTTGTTTTCATTTCTACCCACTATTGATAAAGAAGTTCCTTTGGATCGTAACAAACAGTATCATTTTCCACCGAGCATTTCTTATATTGTGTTCCATTGTATATACAACTCCCGTTCTGTTTCCCTTTGCACTCGTAATAGGTGTGGTACATTAATGTTTTATTACTTACTCGTCCGTGCTGGGCGGTTCTTATGCACTCGGTGCAATTTTGATTACCTGTCACCAGGTTGGTGAGTCCGAGTAAAATCAGGAGAGGTCCGGTAAGGGATCTCATGGTCGGAGGCATCAGCTACAAGGGGTGCTCGTCCTTGACTGGCCTTACTTGGTCGCGACTGAGAATCCCCACCCGGTCTTGCCCTCTCCCCCTTCTCAAGCGGACTTCTTTATTTCGATGACAGTAATAAATCTTACCCACCAGAAATCTCCTATAGGAGTAGTCTGTCCACACTGAATGCAGAGGAAACTTCAGCTTTGAATTTGAAAACGTCCCTGTTAGCCTCTGTGGGAAATGATATATTTGTTACACAGGTTACACCTAACCCTCAATAATCATACAACATGGTTTACAGAGTGGACATAAACTTAGTCCTGCCCGATAATTGCTTAATGCTATAGTCTTTAATTCGTGATCATTTCTCATACGTTCATTCCCTTTTTAATGTTATTTTTGTGGTTCCAGGTTGTAAAATAACTTTCCAGTCTTTCATGGGTCCTTTTACTCGAGTCGCGTGTGTCCACCCCTTTTCCGCAGTCCGGATGGCAGTATCTGTAGTTAACAATACAACAAAGGGTCCTTCCCATGAAGGAACTAAAGTTTCTTTCTTCCAAGTTTTGATCAGTACCTTATCCCCTGGTTTGAATTGATGGATTGCAAACCCCAAAGGTAGGGTTTGTGCCATTATTCCTATATCTCTTAGTTCTTTCAACCTTTCTCCTAAAATGATAACATATTTCCGAATATTATAATCTTCCACTACATTGTTTCCCTCGGAGATAGGGCATGCCGTATAAAACCTAATATGGCGATAATCCAGTCTCACTGTGCGGTTTGATCCTTATGTTAAGAAGGGCTAGCGGTAAACATTTAGTCCATGGCATCTGTGTTTCAACCATTAGCTTCGCTAGCTCTTGCTTTATTGTTTGGTTTATTCTTTCTATTACTCCCAAACTTTGAGGATGCCATGGGGTATGATATTCCCATTTAATACCTAATGATTGGCACAAGGATTTTATAATTTTAGAAGTAAAGCGAGTGCCTTGATCAGAATCAATATATTGTATTATCCCATACCTGGGGATTAGGTGTTCTAGTAAAATTTTATCACCGTCTGAGCTGTCGCTCTTGCTACAGGATAGGCTTCGACCCATCGTGTTAAATGGTCTACTATAACTAACAAATATTTCAATCTTCCTATTCTTGGTAATTTGGTAAAGTCGACTTGAATCCTTTCAAACGGTCTATAAGCTAGTTTTCTTCCTCCCATGGCCACTTGTTGAAACACGGCCTTATTTGCCCTTTGACAAGTTAAACACCCTTGTGTAATTTGCCTTGCTATTTCAAAAAATTCCAATACAGCCAAACTGTTTAAGGAAATGATCACTTAACACTTTTGTACCCCAATGTGTTTGCGCGTGTAAGCGTTCTAATACCTGCCTAGCGTAAGCTTTTGGCAACATCTCTCGCTCATCAGGTAATGTCCATTTCCCTTGTTCCACTCTAGCTCCTATTTTCTCTAATTTTGCTTGTTCCTCCAGCGTAAACTTTTTCTCCTTTTCCTCTTATCCTCTTCCACTAGTGTCCTCCCTTGTTTGTGTATGATTAATTTTAACAGTTTCAATCCTCAAGGCTGCTTCCTGAGCCTCCTTATCTGCTAAATTATTTCCTCTAATTCGATAATCTAATCCCTTTTGGTGTCCCCTCACATGCACCACGGCTATTTCCTTTGGTTCTCTTAACACTTTTAAAATTTTACTATCAACTCCTGATGTATTAAGTTCTTTCCTTGAGTGTTAATCAGGCCTCTTTCCTCCCAAATTTTTCCAAAAGTATGGACTACTCCATATGCATATTTGGAATCTGTGAATATGGTCCCTCTTCTTTCTTTTAATAATTCCAGGGCCCTACATAAGGCATAAAGCTCACAAGCCTGAGCTGACCATGATGGACTCAGAGGTCCTGATTCCACAAGTTCTAAGTCCTTGTCAATTTTTGCATATCCTGATTTTCTCTTCCCTTCTATTACTTGGGAGGATCCATCTACAAACAATTTTTCTCCTCCCTCCAATTCAATATCTCTAAGATTGAGCCTTACTTTTGTCTGGGATTCTATAACTTCTAAACAATTGTGTTATAGCACTACTGCTTCTGAGGGTTCCCCAAACCGGAACTGAGTGGGGCTCTGGGCAGAGGTGACTCCTAATTCCAAATTAGGTGAATCTATCAAGATGGTTTCATATTTCAAAAGTCTACTATCTGTCAACCATTTCTCTGTCCTCTGTTGGAGGACATTCCTAACATTATGTGGCGTATATACCTTTAGAGGTACACTAAAGGTAATTTTCCTAGCTTCCTCTATCAATAATGCCATAGCAACTAGGGCTTGGAGACATGCTGGCCACCCCCTGCTCACCGAATCTAACAATTTGGATAAATATCCCACCAGTGTGTGTGGGTTTTTTGTGGGGTTTTTTTGTTTGTTTTTGTTTTGTTTTGTTTGTTTTTTTGTTTGTTTGTTGTTTTTTTTTTCCATTCCCTTTTTAGTCTGTGGAGGTCTTAGGATTAAAATACCAGAAACCCGGTCAGGATCTGATTTCTTTTTTTTTCCTTTGCTTAACCAATGTCCCAAATATTTTACTTCTTGCTCTATAAATTGTAATTTCGAGCAGGACACTTTTAATCCCTTTTTCTCTAAAAAATTTAACAATCTAATGGTGGCTTTTCGGGTCTCCTCTTCAGTTTCTCCTGCTACCAGTAAATCATTCACATATTGTAATAATTTTTCCCTCCTCGTGTACTGTAAAACCTTGTAAGATTTTCTTTAAGGTCTGTCCAAACAAATTTGGTGACTCCGTAAACCCTTGTGGTAGCACAGTCCACCTTAATTGTTGTTTTTCGTCCTGTTTTGGGGTCTTCCCATTCAAAGGTAAAATAATCTCTGAACCCCTTATCCAAAAGACAGGCCCAAAAGGCATCTTTCAAATCTATTACACTATACCAAATATGTTTAGGAGACAGGTGACTCAATAAAGTATAAGGATTTGCCACGACAGGGAATTTGGTGATTGTTCGCCGATTCACGGCTCTCAAATCCTGTACCATCCTATATGTACCATCTGATTTCTTTACAGGGAGTATCGGGGTATTGTGGGGTGACATACATGGTTCCAAAGTCCCATTTTTTAGTAATTTATCCACAATAGGTTTTAGACCTCTCCGGCCTTCTATAGATATAGGATATTGTTTAATTCTAATTGGCTTATGAGGGTCTGTTATTTGTACCTTGATGGGTTCCATATCTAATCTCCCAACATCTCCTTCCTTATACCATACTTGGGGGTCAATTTTTTCCTCATCAAGTTGGGTTAAGGTACATAAGTTAATATATAACCGATCTCCTTGGTTCTGAATAGTTAGGTTTAGTTTTAAAATCAAGTCCCTCCCTAATAGGTTATATTCTGCTTCTGGTAATAAAAGTAAATCATTTAAACAAATTTTTGTCTCTGTCTCAATCTCTACTTCTTCTAAGATGGGGACTTTGAAGGGTTCTCCTTTTGCACCTGTTACTGACATCTGGGCTTTTCCTTTTCCTACCCCTTTTGGGAGTTTCTGAATCGTTGACCTTTCAGCTCCAGTATCTACTAAAAATAAAAATTCTTCTTTTTGGGGACCTACTAATAGTTTTATCAAGGGCTCTGTTGATGTTGAGGTCCCCAGAAGATACAGCCCCTAACACCCCTAATCCTCTTTGAACATTTTCTCATCCCATTCCCGTTTACGGCAGTTTTTCTGAACACGTCCCTTTTTGTTACAATAGTAACAGATGGGAGTTGTGGGTCTGTCTTGATGAGATTGTCCCTGGGGTGGCTGTTCTGGTCTCTTATCTTTTTTTCTCTCCCAGCTGAGTCTTACTCCTCTGACTTTCCCTCACTGCTGCTACAAAAATTCTTGCCTCTGCTTCTTGTTTTTCTTCGTCCCTCCTGACATAAACCTTTTGAGCTTCTCTTAGTAATTCTTCCAACCCTCTCTCTTGCCAATCCTCTATCTCCACCCAGAGGTACTTCCCGTAAAGGATACAAAGACGCTCTGGGTGCTCAGTTTGGGATCCTCCCCTTAGAGTTGAATTCGACCCCGGGGCCGTAGGGGAAGTCGTCAGATTTGGTGACGGTATTTGACGGGTAGCTGGATTATACGGGGGAGGTAAGTGATCTAGGGGGTCCCAATCCTTCTTTTCCTTTTCCATGTGTTGCTCCCCTACGGTCTTATTTTTCCCTACTCCTGTTTTAAGATGAAAAATGCCCACACAGGCCTTTATCCATAAACTAGCATACTCGCTCTCCTCTTGGCAAAACGGTTCCTTAGAATTTACATACAGGTTTAGCGCCTGACAAACCCAATCCTCAAATGACCCAAATAAAGGCCAAAAAAAACGTGGGGTCTCAAGGGGTTCTTTGGCCATTTTACCATACAATATTTAACTAATTTCTCTTTTGTCTTCCCTTTTCCAGGGCCCTTATTATTCCAATGTTTTAACATTATTCCTAATGGAATCTCCGGAGGTATTTTTAGTAATTCGCTCCCTTTCTTCTGGTCCTGGGTTCTCGATTTCGTCTGACCCATCTAGGAATTTTTACTGTGGCAATTCCTACAGCCCTTGGTTACCAAGCAGAGTGTCTTGCAGGGGGTTTCAAACTTCTCACTCACCTATGGATCCTATAAAAATCGCTTCGGTCCTTCACCGGCCAAGTCCCTCGCGGGAGATTGGAACCGCGGTTAGAAGACCTCCACAATCGCTTCGGAACGAGGTTCCGTCTCAGTCACACTCTTACACACACAGGCAACCGAATCCCACCCAACCGAACGGTATACACCTTAAATACTTACAACCCCGTCGTCTTCGTTCGGATCTTCGCGCGCAGAATTACGGGCAAAATAAACTGCTGCAGCCGGCAAGGGAGCTCATAAAAAATCAAATTCTTTGCTTGCCCCTATTTGGGTTCAGGATGGTGTTAGTCCCGACCCGACCCGATCAGGAGCCACCAAATGGTGGGGCGCCGCTCCTAGATCAAGTCAGTATTCAGGAACCAAGACCATCCCGGACGAGTCCCCAGTTGTGATAAATGATTTAGTCCCAAACAGGATTCCAATTTAAGTTTGCAATTTATTAAACAAATAGAGGCAAGCAAACAGCGCTGGGTGCGTCGGGAGTCTCCGCTCCACCAAGACGCACACCTTCACTTCTTACAATTCCTTCCTTTATACTTCTCTAGGCTTCGTTTCTTGCCTTTCTCCGCCTTTTTCTTGGAAGATGACTCTTTCTTTAAGTACGTCACCACTTCCCCGGTCTGCGCATGCTTCATCTTTTTCTAGGTGGTCGTCCGGTGGTCGTTGGGAGGAAGATGCTCCTCTTCGTCAGTGCACTCTACATGACCTCTCTGTTTGTGCAGGCGCTCCGTTATTCTACTTATATTATGCTACTTTATTTGGCTATACATTTTCTTGACATTTCTGCGGTTATTTACAACACTGGTTTGCACTAGTATATCAGGAACTAACTTACATATCAGGAGGCTACATAAGTTACACATATCAAGGGAGTTACCCAAACTATACTTATCAGGAAGTTACATAAAGACTACCACTCCCCTGCTTATGGTCATGCCCTACATATATTCCTTTATTTCAATATAAATGACATTTGCTTCAAGCTTATATTCACTAGATTTTCTTTACACGAATCGCTCATTCCTCACAGTTTCAGGGACAATGGAGCTTTTCTTAGTAGCGGGAAGAGCAAGAAACCTCCACAAATTACAGCTGGGAAGGTTCTGTCTGGATGTGAGAAAAAATAATCCTCACTGAGAGGGTAGTCTTGTGCTGCAAGAGATCACCCAGAGGGAGTCTGGATTATCCCATGGCTTTGTGTTTCAAGGAGCAGCTGGTGAGGGTGGAGAGCCATCAGTGAAGGCATAGAAATGCCAGGGTGAGAGCTAGGTGGGAAAGCAAGATGGCTGTCAGCAAGCTGAAGGGAAAGAGGTGAGGCATGGGACAGTGTAGGGCAGCCTGCATAGAGATGGCCAAGGGTTCTAGCAAGACCGAGAGGTCCAAAAGGACTGAGGTCTTTGTCGTCTTGACTATAGCAGCTGTCTCTACCACCAGGGCCAGTGAGACAAAACTTTATTCTTCTCTTCTCAGAAACTGCCTTCCCAGGACCTGGGCTCAGGGTTTGGCCTTGCCTGCTTCATAAAACGAACCAAGGGTTTTCTCAGCATTACAGCCACCTGTGCAGTGCCCTTGCCTACCTGCAGTCACCGTCTCCAAGTATCTGCTCTAATGAGTCAATGAGGAGCCTTTGGCAGTAATGGGTCTCATTAAGTCCCATTAATGCTTCAAGGTATTTTGGGGTTTGCTTCTGGCTTTGACTTCTTGAGAGGTTTGTTCAGTCTTCTCCCAGTATCTGAGGTTCACGGACTGAGCCCCAAATACACCATGGGGCTCCTTAAAACACAGAAAGCCCTAACAAGTCATGCCTCTTCCTGTAACGTTCTCCACGTCTGCAAGACTCGTATAGCTAATCTGAGTTGTTTCATAGCGTGGTTAAGAAGGAAGATTTCAAAGTGCACCTAATAAAGTTATTTTTAATTTTAAAGGCGGTATTTTGTTAATTTCAGTTTAAAGAAGTGATAGAAGCATTATCCAACTGATATGGATCCTGAGTGTCAGGAGCGTCTCCTGAGGAGGTCTGGACAGGTAGGAAAAGCAGTCCCTTGAGATCTGACACTGGGTGGACAACCTTGCTCCTCACCTCCCCAGACTCCCCACCTGTCGTTGGCCACCTGGGATTTACATCACTTTCCCTTCATCAGACTTCTCTGAACTCTGGGAGCAGAATGTTAGAGCTCCATTGCACCATCTCCCACCCACTTTCCTTAGAGGACTGGCTGCACACAGGCACAGAAGGATGTTTCCCATTTGCAAGCAAAGCAAAGTAAAGCACGATCAAGTGTCTTAAGCAATAAAACACTCCTCAACCATATACTAAGTACAAGCTGCCTCTAATGAGGTCGCCTTTCTACAAGGGATGATCTTACGAGAAATGTTTTAGATAGATAGATAGATAAAGGTAGATACAATTAAAAGAGTTGGCTAAAGATACCGTTATACTACTGAAAGACAGGCAGGCTTTTAGTCCCTGAAGCTCAAAGCAGCAGTGTGGGTGGGAAGTATCTGAATGAACAAAGAGTAAGGGAAGGAGAATAATGGAAAGGGCCTTTGTCTAGACAGTCTGCTGAAAACATTACTTCAGAAATGGTCATTGTATCAGCACAGGTGAAAATATATGAAAGATTAGAATTATTAACTACAAAAGACATTAACCACTTGATCCAGTGTGGCCTGGCAGCAAAGGCAGCCAGCAGTGTCCTGACGTGTATAAAGAGGAGCCTCGCCAAAAGAGTGAGGGAAGTGGTTGTCTCCCCATGCTCATTGCTTGTTAGACCACCTGTAACCAATTATATCCAGTTTTAGGGCCCCAGTTCAGGTGTACTGATCTGGCTGGGATGGGGTTACCTTCCTTCATAGCAGCCTGTGTGGTGCTATGTTTTGCATTTGTGCCTTAAACAGTGTTGATAACACACCAGTGTTCTGGCTATTGCTGAGCAGTGTTTGCACAGTGTCAAGGCCGCCTCTGCTCCCTCCCAGTGAGTGGGCTGCAGATGGGCAAGAACAGCTGACCCCAACTGACCAAAGGGATACTCTCTAACGTACGACGTTGTGCTGAGCAATAAAAGCTGGGACAGAGGAAGAAGGAACTAGAATTTTTTTGTTACAGGAATCACTTCCTAGTTCACATGGAATCCATTGCATAGCATTAGTAAAAGGCCTTAGACCTTCATAAGCGGTGAACTTTCACCTAGCTACTGATGAAGTTCTACTGAACTCTTACTTAGTCGCGTGAGGGAAGGCCCTGAAACTGGTGTAAATTAGAAAGATAAGATAGCCACATCCATCAGCAGAGGTTGCCTCATCGAGAAACGAAAAAGAACGGCCCGCTTGGAGACAGTGAAAGGATCCAATGAGGAAAAAGGAGACCCCAGACCCAAATACTCCAACTGGACTAAACCGTCTCACAAGGGGAGGGGAGCTTAGACTGTAAGGGTATAATTGTCCAGAGAGTCTCTGGTTCAGGGTCCGTCTCCAGAGGCACTCAGCTCAAGCTGTTCTTCACCACTGTACTGCTTAATAAATTCAACTGGTATACGTCATGTCAGAGATTCTGCTTCAGGAAACCTAGGGTTGAGCCTGAGGGAAGAGAAAGCACCCAAGAGAGACTCTGTGTGTGTGTGTGTGTGTGTGTGTGTGTAGAGTCGAAAGGCGCACACGTCGGCTCACTGGAGTCTCCTGCTGCAAAGGGACTCCAGACCCAGCAGTTAAAGTCTCGGGTGGTGTGTGTGCAACTCCTTGATTGGTGTGTGAATGCTCAGGCAGCGGCTTCTCCATTAATGTTTTTTCATTCAAAGAGTCTTCTGTGTGGAGACTGGCTGGGCATCATTTTTGCTTGTGGGAGGTGGTGAGTGGTTGCCTTTGCGTTGCTTGTTATTATTATTGCTTGTTGATTTTTAAAAAATCTCTTTCTTTCACCTGCTAAGCTGTCTTTATCTTGACCCACAACTTTCCGTGCTTTATTTCTTCCTGTTCTCTCTCCTGTCCCAGTGGGGAAGGGGAGGAAAGAGTGAGCGGCTGCGTGGCTGCCGGGCTATTGGCCAGAGTCAATCCACCACATCAAGGAAGACGTTGACAACTGGGAGTGACTTCAGTGGGAGGCTGCCAAGATGCGCAGGGGCTGCAGCACTTGCCTGGGGAGCAGAAACTGAGGGAAAGGGCTGCCTTCGGCCTGGGAAAGGGAAGGTCTGGGGAACCTCATAGCAGCCAGCCAGTCCCTGCAGGGAGGTTTTCAGGAAGATGGAGCCAGTCTTGTCACCGTGGTGCTTGGCAGGACGATAATAGACGATAGTCAAATGTTGAAATAAGGAATGTTGAGGCTGGAGATAGGGACAATCTTTCTCTCCATAAGGGCATCCAAACATTGAAGCAGGTTTCCCAGAGATGTTTTCCTGTCTTTGTCCTTGGACATTTTCCAGCCCCCATGTGGCAAAGCCTTGAGCAAAGTGGTCTGACTCCGTAGCCGATTCTGCTGTGAGCATGAGGTTGGACTGGAGACCTACTGAGGTCCCATTCAGGAGAGTGGAAAACTAAATGATGCTGTGGTTCCTTCCTCTCTAGGTGTGCCCTTGATGACAGTAGGGAAAGCTGTCAGGTTCCCCGTGACCATGGAAGTAAGTCAGATGCTGGCATAGTCAGATCAGCTGAAGTTGTCTTCTCCTCCTCCAGGCAGTGTTGCTCAGATGCAGGACTGCTTCACAGGTATCCCCAAACAGCCCTGGTTATTTCCTTTGCTTCACCATTCATTCCCTTTTCATTCTTTTCCCACCTCTCAAGTCCTGCTCTTTAACCATCCTTATCCCCACCCATGCAAAAAGCCAAGGACTTTTCACTGTTTATCCAGTGGCCCTGCATTTGCTCACTTTGAACCTTCCTTTGGTGTCTCTGAGGTGGTTACTGTGGTGCTTTCTACCTCGCATTGCAACTCAACTTAACGCTAGTACTCTTTTCTTCTCTGTAGTGTCCTGCAGCTACTTAAGTTCTGATCTTGTTAGAGGCACCACGACTCAGGATGGCCGTTGGCACGCATACTTTAAAAGCTGGACTGTTGGAGGTTCAGTCCAGAGGGACCTTGGCACACCTGGGATTTGGCCAGCAGAAACCTCAAGGTTTTGAAGGAAAAGCTCAGAAACAACTCCATGCAGCAGCATGGACAGGGACCTGACTGACTAAGGGAACTGTGACAATGCCATATGAGTCAGTGGTTCTCACATTTCGAAAGGAGAGTGGAGTGTCTGGAGGAGGTCTGCCAACTTGAAGTGAAGGGCCTAAAGGATGAGCTGTGGGGAGAGTCTGAGGGAGCTGGGTGTCTGTAGCCTGCTGAAGTGGAGGCACGGGTTTACCTAGCAAGAGCCTGCACCTGCCTGGAGGGATAACGGAGCCAACCTGTTTTCTGCAGTCACCATTGATACGACAGAAGGAACAGCCACAAGCTGCCTCTTGGGAGCTTTAGGCTGAACCTCAGGAAAAATAAAATGGACTAGGAGGAGCGTTGCCATGATCTCCACCTTTGGAGCTCTTCAAGTTTCAGCGCCGCAAAGTCACGGCCAGCCTGGAGGCTGGACTAGAGACCCCCTCGCAGCAGTCTCTTTCCCAACAGGCCTGTGCCTTGCCACATGTCATATGAGAAGAGACTAAGCTGGAGGAGAGGGTCTCTACATCACAGGACAATTCAGGGTGGAAGGAGGGTCAGGAGGTCTCTAGAGTTGCACTGGCTCCAAGCAGGGCCAGCTCTGAGGTCAGACCAGCTTGCTCGCTAAATGCCAGAATCCGGAGAAAGAGTTTACACATGAACCAGGCATCTGTGCCGCCGTTACAGAAATGGAGACAAGGCCTTTGACCAGCTCCCTGAACACAGCTATTGGTACGTCATGCCCCCTGAGAACATCCATCCTCCCGGGAACATCCATCTTCTTGTCCAAAGGAGTGGGATCCTTATGCAACTATCCTGCCATATCTCCAGACCATGGGGTGCTTTACACTGTAAACAGAACTGAAGGAAAGCCTCTGACTTGGGTACGGTCAACTGAATTGCTAAAAGAGGGCAAGATGGAGGGATCTCGGAGCTTCCAGGTTCTTCCTGAAGATAGAAGGCCTCAGATATAGGAACAGAAGATAACAGTTTTGAACTAGCCTAGGCTTTAGATCATTTCACATGTGATGGCTCTGCTCCATCCTTTCAGTCATTGGCACCCAGAAACCTCATCTGCTTTTCCTTCCTCTCCTCCCAAAAGCTGATCAAGTGATGGGAAGAAAGGAAGGAGAAAGGCCCTAGGCCTCTGTGACTCACCTGGGCTCTGGCACTTGGAGGGCCACAGTGTCATCCATTGTACACCCCATAAAGAATCAAGCTGGGAAGTGACTCTTCACGTACAAGTGAACAAGGTCGATGGACAGGCAAGGCTGTGTCTGGAGACCAGTACACCTAGAGCATCGATCAAGCTGGGGCTGAAACTCAGGCCTGGTCTTCAATGGTCTCCTGGGCCCATGGACAGAGGTGTGGATGGAGGCCCCAGGTGAGGCTGATTAGGGTCCTGAAGGCCTGTGGATGCTCTCAGGGCCCTGACACTGCCCCCATGGGATCCCACCTGCCAGTGCCCTCAGTAGGCCAAGTTCTCATTCCCGCATGTGCAGGGTCTGTGCTCGGCTACTCTCCTTCCCCGCTTCTGTGCAGATCTGGGAGACCACAGTTTCATGCTGACTACAACCAAGGCTGAAACTGGTCTTCCCATCCCTGACCAACTTTTCCTCTTTTGGGAGTACAAGGTCCAGGTGAGCCTCAGACTGGGTGGCACAGTTAGAAGCTGACCCACACGCAACATCCTGTTGCATGTCCCATAGAGAACATCCACACATCTGACCTGCTCTGGTAGCAAGCAGGGCATCCTCCACTTCTCGCCTTCCCTGTTAGTCTCGCCTAAAGATGTTGTATCTCCGTCAGTCACAAAAGCTGTGGGAGCTGTCCTTTTCCATCTTGACTCTTGCTCCCCTAACGTCACAGCTTTGCGATGGCATGTTGTCCTCCTGCTGTCTGTGCTCCAGGCTGTGGGCTTTGGTGCACATTAGGCCTGTAGCACCTCAGATGTGGCACCAGGGCCAAGGGCAGATTTGTCACATGGACACCTGATACCAAAAGATTGGCCCTCTTTGTGTGGAAAGGCTTCACAGCCGATGTGTGCTGGAGTGGATGGCAGGAGGCAACATAATGATGAAGGAGGTTCTCACAACGAGAGCAAAAGCTGCAGTCCCCAAGACCAGACAGAAAACGGCCTTGGGCTGTGCAGCCCTGGCAGGAGAGGGGTTTGCTGTCCCAGGTGACTCTTGCAGCAATGCGTGGGGCCTGTGACAGAGGTGAAGCCGATCTCCAAGAAGGACAAGCTGCTGCTGAGAAAGTCCCCGGGGGAGGACAGCCTGTCATCCAGCCACACTGTGGACATCATGCTGGGGGCTGACTGGCTAGATAGCAGCTCTGCAGAGAAGTACCTTAGGGTCCTGGAGGGCAAGCAGCTGAGCATGAGCCAGCCAGGCAGCCTCGCAGCAAAGGCCAGCAGCCTCCTGGGCTGCATTAGGAAAAGCATTGCCGGCAGATGGAGGGAAGTTAACCTTCTCCTCCACTGAGCACCGGTGGGCCACATCTGGAGTGCTGTGTCCAGTGCTGGGCTCCCCAGTGCAAGAAAGTTGTTGACCTGCTAAAGCAAGGCTATCAAAGGGCCACAAAGCTGATTTAAGGGACCGCAGCATCTTCCATAGGACGGAAGGCTGAGAGGTCTGGGACTGTTAAGCCTGGAGAAAAAATTGCTCAGGAGTGTGGAGTAATAAGGCACGGACTGTGGCAGGGCTTCAGGCCAAAGACCTTTATTGTTAGCGTAGCGTGCTTTTTATACAAATACAGCCCGTTCACGCACCTAAAAGTGCTACCCGGTTGGCTATTGCTTTAAGTCCACGCGACTCTCACAGAGGCAGGATTGGTCGCCTCTGTATGTCCACGCGCTCCTTTGCTTCTTCTTAGTTGTTTACCACAGCTCCTTCTCTTCAAGGTTGAGCCCTGCAGGTGTCCGGCTGTTTACCAGCTTCTCAATGCCACAGCTCCTTCTCCTTAAGGTCGAGCCATGCAGGGTGATCCCAATATCACCCCCTTTTTGTTTATCTATAAACAAAACCTGATGGTTCATTCGCAACCCGAGGACTGTGAGGAAGATGGACCATCTGTACATTCTTCTATCGTCCTGCACCACGAACTCAGCCCAGCAGTCGGTAGGTGCCAGCTTTACGTGGGCGTCCCCACGGAGGCAACAGTGGCCTTGCCGTACACCGGCCCACTGCCCTTTGGGAAATCCTGGTATTTATACATTTGCAGAGGAACGAGTTTCGACACACGTGGCCAGCGAGTGTCAGAACACGCCTTGGTTGCCACCTTTCAACACAGAGAGCCTATGGCATACGCGCCCGCTGGCCAGACGTGCTGCACGTGCCCCAGCCACCCTGTCTGTTGGTTCGTAGGCTTTGTTCACGCGGCATATTACCATAATCCAGCAGTCACATATCAACCATGCTCAAGCCAATAGCAGAATGTTATAAGGCAAACAAAATTGTGAATTGTGCTTTATATTCCTCCGTTACTGCATGTCTTCCCCATCCTCCCCTAACCTTGATCAACTTTCTTATCTCTTGGGCTGTTTTCTCTCACCCAGCATAGTATCTGTTTCTTACCCAGCCATCCATTTTCTGATATTCTAACTGCAGTTTTCTCACAGGCCAAAATTCCATCTGTTAACCCCTCCGTATGTATACGATAATTGGCGATAATTTCCATTTCTGCCGACAAGCTAACTATTGCTTTTTCTAGCTGAGATAAACGTCTGAGTCCCAAACAGGATTCCAATTGAAGTTTACAATGTATTACATTATATACATTAACCACTCTGCTAGACTTAGGCTTGCGGTCATACAAGGATACGTAGGACAGAAGGTTACACTTCATCACACGAATCAGATGAACATATTTCACATAGCTGTACTACTCCTCGTGATGGGAAAAGCGCCCGTACAAAGCTATGATAACCTTTATTATATCTCACCAAGGGATTTGTAGTTATAGAGTGCTTTGCCCTAAAAGCTTTCCATGTTCCTCTAATGATACCGCTAATTTCAGTCTGATTAATTATCTGTGTTATAAATGATTTAGTCCCAAACAGGATTCCAATTCAAATGTACAATTTATTAAGCGAATAGAGGCAAGCAAACAGCGCTGGGTGCGCCGGGAGTCTCCGCTCCACCAAGACGCACGCGGTACAGCTCCTGTTCCTGGTTTATATCCTGTCCGTTAATACATATTCATGAACAGGCGTGTCTTCTTTGGCGCATGCCCTCTTCTCCTAGGATCTTCTCGAATCTTCCTCAGCGTGATCCTGTTCGCTAATACATATTCATGAATAGGCCTGTCTGCTAATACATATTAATGAACAGGCGTGTCTTCTTCAGCGCGTGCCCTCTTCTCCTGCTAGAGTCTCCTTGAATTTTCCTCGGCGTGCCCCCAGGATGACCCCAAACCGTATGCATGCACTTTCTTTACACAATACTATGCGGTCAGTGGTCAAACTGGTTTGAGCTGATATACCAGCCAAGTAGTTTAACTTTCTCCTGTAAAATACCCCTTTTTATGGTGCAGGAGAAATCCATAAAAGTCCAGAAGGTTACACTTCATCACACGAATCAGATGAACATATTTCACAATCCCCCATCTTTTTCTTTATAGTATTGATTCGTGTTTTCGTTTCCAATTGAGTACTGCAGATATCTGCATTCCTTGTATAACCGAGTAGATTAATCTAGTAACAATTCCCCACATATCCCCAATACAACTATCCCGATTTTAGTAAGCCAATCACCACCCATAAAATCTCCCCAAAATCCTCCTAGATTGATTCCATTCCAAGTTTATCTCTCAGGAGGCCATTCGTTATACACCTGGACTCCTAGTCGCTCTCCCTAATTTATGGGTAACAGGAAAAAACTAGGTTTTATTGTTGATTACACGTACGGGCTGTACAATTAGAAAAGGTCCTCAGTTTTTCCATTTTTCTGGGGTAAACCCCAGCTGGACTTGTTCCAATATTGACTACAGTTATTTGCCGTAGTCAGAGTCAAGGAACTCACCCCAAGTAGAACTAGAAGAGGTCCGGTCAGGGCCATAGTGGTCGGCGGTCACAGCCCAAAGGGGTTGCAGCCCTTGGCAGACCCTTTTTAAGCCGCAACACCAGTTCCCCTCCGGTCTTGCCCTCTTCCTTCCTTTAAGGGGGTGCTTTCTTAGTACCCAAATTAATTGAGCACTGCTTGTGAAGGCCAGAGCTTTGCTAGATCAGTGGTTTGTCCAGACCTGAGCACTTGCCCGAGCCTGGCGATCCTCTTTATTTGCAAGGCTTTATGGCTACAGAAAACTGCCAGTTAGCCTGCAGTTCTTACAAATAAACACCACCTTCTACACCAAGGACAAATTCTAGTTCCAGCTCCTTTTTCCTGTTCTTCTTTTGCCAACAACTCCTTCCGATGATACTCGTTTGGAGTACCCATTGTTGTTTCCTATTACCCTTTCCCATTGTTTTCCAAACTTGGGGATTACTTACATGGCTCTCCATAGCTTCCCATGGCCATCGTTCACCTCGATTTGTTCCACCACAAACGTAACAATTAGTTATATTCAATGACTTAGCAATGTTTTCAGCAAGATTTACAAGTAGATTTTTAGCAACTGTGGGAATTTCATGTTTCACTCCTGTTTCTATTACAGGAGTAGCCGCAATAAAATTCCCACAGCAATTTAGTCAGATGTGACCTTCCACTCCTTCCCTGGACCTTTCACTCGCGACACATGTGTCCATCCTTTTTCAGCAGTTCTCACAGCTGTTTCTGTAGTGAATAAAACAAGGAAAGGTCCTTCCCAGAGGGGAGATAGGTTTCCTTCTTTCCATGTTTTTATCAGAATTTTATCTCCTGGTTCTAACTGATGAATTGCAAATCCTAAAGGTGGTGTTTGGGCCACCATCCCAATCTCTCTTCATTCTTTTAATCTTTTTCCAATGGTAATTATATCTTGTTGGATACTATGATCCTCAATTACATTGTTCCCCAGAGGCATTCCTTGAAAATAAGGCATGCCATAGAACATTTCATATGGCGATATTCCAGTCTCACTGTATGTTTTTGTTAAGTGCCAATGGTAAACATTTCGTCCAGGGCATTTGTGTCTCAATCATTAATTTAGCCAATTGTTGTTTTATTGTTTGATTCATTCTTTCTACCTTCCCCGAGCTTTGTGAGTGCCACAGAGTGTGGTATTCCCACTGAATACCTAATGATTGACATAATAGTTTTATTATTTTAGAAGTAAAGTGTGTGCCCTGGTCAGAATCAATGTACTGGATTATCCCATATCTAGGTATCAAATGTTCCAATAAAATTTTTACCACCATCTGTGCCATAGCTCGTGCTACAGGGTACGCTTCTACCCACTGTGTTAAATGATCTACTATTACCAATAAATATTTTATCCTCCCTACCTTAGGCAATTCAGTGAAATGGACTTGTACTTTCTCAAAAGGTCTGTAAGCTGTTTTTCTCCCTCCCGTGGCTGCTTGTCGAAACACTGTCTTATTTACCTTTTGACAAATTAAGCAACCTTGTGTAATTTGCTTTGCTATTTCAAAAATTCCAATACAACCAAATTGTTTAAGAAAATGATCACTTAACGCTTTTGTACCCCAATGTGTTTGTGCATGCAAACGTTCTAATAATCGCCTGGTGTAGGCTTTTGGCAGCATTTCTCGCCCATCGGGCAGTGCCCATTTTCCTTGTTCTAATTTAGCTCCTATTTTCTTCAATTTTGTTTGTCCTTCTGGGGTAAACTCCTTCTCTCTTTCCTCTCGTCCTTCTTTGCTGGTGTCCTCCTTTGTTTGTATGACATTAATTTTGGCAACTTTAGTCCTCAAGGCTGCTTCCTGGGCCTCTTTAGCTGCTAAGTTATTTCCTCTAGTTCGGTAATCACCAAAAGTCCCTTTTGGTGTCCCCTCACATGTACCACTGCTATCTCCTTTGGTTCTCTTAACGCCTTTAAAATTTTTACTATTAATTCTTGATGTATTAAATTCCTCCCGTGAGTATTAATCCAACCTCTTTCTTCCCAAATTTTTCCAAAAGTGTGGACCACCCCATATGCGTATTTAGAATCTGTAAATACAGTCCCGCTTCTTCCTTTTAATAATTCCAGGGCCCTACATAGGGCATACAGCTCACAAGCCTGAGCTGACCATGATGGACTCAGAGGTCCTGATTCCACAATTTCTAAGTCCTTGTTAATTATTGCATATCCCGATTTTCTCTTCCCTTCTACCACTCGGGAGGAGCCATCTATAAACAGCGCTTCTCCATTTTTCAACTCAGCATCTCTTAGATCTGGTCTCACCTTAGTCTGGGTCTCAATTACCTCTAAACAGTTATGTTGTAATTCCTCTGATGGTTCTCCAAACAAAAATTGTGCTGGACTCTGAGCAGAAGTCACCCTCAGTTCTAAGTCAGGGGAGTCTATTAGTATTGCTTCATACTTTAGGATCCGGCTGTCCGTTAACCATTTTTCCGCTTCTTGTTGTAAAACATTTCTGACATTGTGTGGGGTATACACTTTTAAAGGAGCACTAAAGGTAATCTTCCTAACTTCCTCTATTAATAATGCTGTAGCAACCAAAGCTTGGAGACAAGCAGGCCATGCTCTGCTTACTGGATCAAGTAACTTAGAACAATGCCCCATGGGTTTTTTGGATTCCTGCCCAGTCTTGAGTAAGAACTCCATATGCTGTCTGGCTTGATGTATTCACAAAGAGATAGAAAGGTTTTTCTAGATCTGGGAGGCTCAGTACAGGTGCTTGTATTAATGCCCTTTTTACTTCCTCAAATCTCTGATCATCTTCAATAAACCATTTAAGTTGGTTATTAGTTAATTTTTCATATAAGAATTTTACTTTATCACTATAATTTTCAAGCCATGGTCTACAATATCCTACTAATCCCAGTATTTGCCTAATTTCCGTTTTAGTCTGTGGGGGTCTTAAGGATAGAATCCCAGATACCCTATCAGGATCTAACTTCTTCCTTCCCTTACTCAGCCAATGTCCTAAATATTTTACTTCTTGTTCTACAAACTGTAGCTTTGATCGGGACACCTTTAATCCCTTTTCCCCTGGAAAATTTAACAATTTAATGGTGGTTTTTCGGATCCCCTCTTCAGTTTCTCCTGCTACTAATGAATCGTCCACATATTGCAATAATTTTACCTCCTTAGGTATTGTGAAATCTTGTAGAATTGTTTCTAAAGTTTGTCCAAATAGATTTGGTGACTCCGTAAACCCTTGTGGTAACACAGTCCATCTTAATTGTTGTTTTTGTCCTGTTTCGGGGTCCTCCCACTCAAAGGCAAAATAATCTCTGGATGCCTCATCCAGAGGACAGGCCCAAAAAGCATCTTTCAAATCTATTACACTATACCAAGTATGTTTGGGAGATATATGACTCAATAAAGTATAAGGATTTGCCACCACAGGGAATTTAGTGATTGTTCGCTGATTTACAGCTCTTAAGTCCTGCACCATCCTGTATGACCCATCCGGCTTTTTTACGGGAAGAATGGGCGTGTTACGAGGTGACATACATGGTTCTAGGGTTCCTTTTTCCAAAAGTCTGTCAACTACAGGTTTTAATCCTTTTCGACCCTCCATAGGTATAGGGTATAGCTTGATTCTAATTGGGCGGTGCGGATCTATTATTTGAATGCTTATGGGGTCCATTTTGTCTTTCCAGTTTCCCCTTCCTTATACCACACTGAGGGGTTAATAGCTTCTTCATCCTCTTGTGTTAAAGTGTATAATTTAATCTGCAATTTGTCCCCTTGACTCTGAATGCTCAAGTTTAACTTCAAAATCAAATCCCTTCCTAATAAATTGTATTCCGCTTCAGGGAGCAAAAGTAAATCATTAAGACAAATTTTCTTTTCTGTTTCTACTTCTACATCTTTCAATATATTTACTTTAAAAGGCTCTCCTTTTGCTCCTGCTACTGACACGTAACTCTTCCCTTTTTCTATTCCTTTTGGAAGTTTTTGAATGGTTGACTTTTCGGCCCCTGTATCCACTAAAAATAAAACTTCCTCTTTATGGGGACCAATCAATAATTTTATCAAGGGCTCTGTTGATGTTGAAGTCCCCAGAAGATAGAGCCCCCGACACCCCTAATCTTCTTTGAACATCTTCTCATCTTGTTCCCGCTGACGGCAGTTCTTCTGAACATGTCCCCTCTTGTTACAGTAGTAACAGACGGGAATTGTAAATCTTCCTCGATAAGGCTGTCCCCGGGGTGTCTGCTCTATTCTTTTTTCCCTTTTCTCTCCAGGAGTCGTCTTATTTTTCTGACTTTCCCTTACTGCTGCTACAAAAATTTTTGCTTTTGCTTTTTGTTTTTCTTCGTCCCTCCTAACATAGACTTTCTGGGCTTCTCTAAGTAACTCCTCTAATCCTCTTTCTTGCCAATCCTCCAATTTTTCTAATTTCCTTCTTATATCCCCCCAGGATTTAGCTACAAATTGTGTTCTAAGGAGTGCGGTCCCAGCCACTGTATTCGGATCAATTCCAGAATACATTGGTAGGTTTTTCCTCAACCTCTCCAACCATTCTGTTGGAGATTCGTCTTTCCCTTGTTGTTCATTAAATGCTTTAGTAATGTTTTGCCCTCGGGGAACCGCTTCCCTTATTCCCTGTATGATTAACGTTCTCAAATCCCTCATATTTTGTCTTCCTGGGGGTTGTTGATGATCCCAGTGGGGATCCACATTTGGCCACTGCTGATCTCTCGGGGGTCCTGCCTGATTCTCTCTTTCCCAAATTCTCATTCCAGCTTGTCTAATCATTCCCCTTTCCTCAACAATGAATAGGATCCCTAAAATGGACTGTATTTCTTCCCAGGTATAAGTACTGGGGCCTAGGAATTGGTCCAATTTTTCAGCTACTCCGAGGGGATCATCTAATAGGGTCCCCATTTCTTTCTTGAAATTTCTTACGTCTGTGGTATTTAACGGGACTGCCACAAACCCGATGCCTCCCTGATTGCCTCCGAGGGGTACTTCTCGTAAGGGATATAGAGAAGCTCCCTCAGATACAGCAGTCCTACTTCTCGTACATGCAGCCGGAGGTCGATCTAATTCCGGTGCTGTTGGTGGTGGAGACAGGGGCAACGGTGGTACAGAGAGAGGTACTACGGCCACCGGAGGGGGAGCCGCCGCCGGAGATGGATTATTAGAACATGGAGGCGGTAGGTTATCCAGTGGCTCCCATTTATCATCTTTTTCCTTTTCACTTTTCCCCTCTTCTTCTTCCTCAAACTTTTCATCTGTTTTTAATGTAAGTATTGAGGCTGGAAAAGAACGTAAAGTTCTGTCCCATAATCCTGCATAATCACTTTCCTCCTGACTAAAAGGTTCCTTTGAATTAACATATATATTTACGGCCTGGCAGATCCAGTCTTCAAAAGATCCAAAAACGGGCCAAAAGACATGTGGTCTCAAAGGTTCTTTTGGCCATTCTACCATACAATATTGAACTAATTTTAATTTACTTTTTCCTTTTCTGGGGCCCCTATCATTCCAATTTTCAATCATTATTCCTAGTGGACTCTCCGGAGGTATTTCTAGTAATTCGCTCCCTTTCTTCTGGTCCTGGGGTCTTGATTTCGTCTGACCCATCTAGGAATTTTTACTGTGGCAATTCCTACAGCCCTTGGCTACCAGTAAGAGTGTCTTGCAGGGGGTTTAGGACCTATCACCCACCCACGAATCCTATAAGAATCGCTTCGGTCCTTCACCGGCCAAGTCCCTCGCGGGAGATTGGAACCGCGGTTAGAAGGCCTCCACAATCGCTTCGGAACTAGCTTCCGTCTCAGTCACACTCTTACACACACAGGCAACCGAATCCTACCCAACCGAACGGTATACACCTTAAATACTTACGACTCCGTCGTCTTCGTTCGGATCTTCGCGCGCAGAATTACGGGCAAAATAAACTGCTGCAGCCGGCAAGGGAGCTCATAAAAAATCAAATTCTTTGCTTGCCCCTATTCAGGTTCAGGATGGCGTTAGTCCCGACCCGACCCGATCAGGAGCCACCAAAAGGTGGGGCGCCCCTCCTAGATCAAGTCAGAATTCAGGAACCAAGACCATCCCGGACGAGCCCCCAATTGTTATAAATGATTTCGTCCCAAACACGATTCCAATTCAAATTTACAATTTATTAAGCGAATAGAGGCAAGCAAACAGCGCTGGGTGCGCCGGGAGTCTCTGCTCCACCAAGACGCACGCGGTTCAGCTCCTGTTCCTGGTTTATAACCTGTCCGTTAATACATATTCATGAACAGGCGTGTCTTCTTCGGCGCATGCCCTCTTTTCCTGCTAGAGTCTTCTCGAATCTCCCTCGGCGTGCCCCCAGGATGACCCCAAACCTTATGCATGCACTTTCTTTACACAATACTATGCGGTCAGTGGTCAAACTGGTTTGAGCTGATATACGAGCCAAGTAGTTTAACCTTCTCCTGTAAAATACCCCTTTTTATGGTGCAGGAGAAATCCATAAAAGTCCAGAAGATTACACTTCATCACACGAATCAGATGAACATATTTCACACCTCTAAGTATGGATCTGCATGTGGCCCACAATCTAGTAATGTTTCTTGCATATGGACCACCCCTGATCATAAAAGACGTTTTAAACAATGGGTGAAGAGACCCCATTATACCATGTCATTGGAACCAGACAGGCTATGGAATTGTATAAACAAGATAAATTGTTACAATATGGATGATTATCTATGGATACCGTTTGCCTCAGACCTCCATCACGCCTTAAGAAGTATATGCCTGTGCCACAATTACAGTGCTCCAATCCCTAGCTTACAGACAGCATGTCAGATAGAATCCTCTAAACACATGGCTAGTAAATGTAGGATTCCTTCCCAACATTATAAAAAACGGATGCAAGACTCATGAGCCAGTAGTAAAGAGCACAAGTACCACTCTAATGTATCCTGCACTGCTTGAGACCGTATGGGTATGTTCTAATGAAGAGATATCAGATTACAGTCAACCCTATTGGGATGGGTTAGAATGCACTTTAGGAATTCCACAAGTTTATCTCCCATAATAGCTTTTAATCATACTCAGGAGTCATTCACTGTAGTCATTCATGAAACCAAGAGGGTACAGAACAAAGAGAAATGTATTGCCCTCCGTGTCACGGCCAAGCTATTATACAGCAGGGATGAGAGTAAGCTTAGCAATGGGATTGTTTTGGACTTCTTCGGCTGTGATAATTGAAAATTGATTATATCTAGAAAATCTACCATGGCAAGGAGAGACTCTAGCTAATTGTATGCAGCCAGCCAGCAAGGCTAAGCAACACCCAGCTTGTACCCACGAGCAGCCTCACAGATGACTTTAGAAAATCAATTAGCATTGAATATGGTACTACTAAAGGAGAACAGCGTTTGTGGATGGCTGAATAACACCTATCCTGGCAAAACCTGCTGTCAATTCCAAATGTGTCCGCTACTCTGCATCAAGCTAGAGATGAAATGCAAAAAACTGTGGACCAAACCCATGAGCTCAATGAGAAGATGAAACCAAGCAACTGGCAATGAACTAGGTGGATTTAAAATATTTTCAGTTGGCTCAGATTAAAAGTTAGTGGATGGGATCATAGTCTAACCCAGTATGTATTAATGTTTATCATAATGATTGTTATTGTCCGTATTTGATTGTCACGTGTGAAATCTATGATAACTAGAGCTGTAACCATGCGTGTTAAGAGGATTCACATCTATGATCCTGAATACATCCCTTTAATACCATCCCCTATTATAAATTGCGACGAGCGAGGGAAGGCAAGCAGTCGACTCAATATGAGTGATAAGGCAAGCTTCAACTTTATTGCAAAACCTTACACATATTTATACACTAAGTTCTACCTTATGCATACTTGTCTTACAATCATTGGCTTAGCCCTAAAGATTGCATTATCATACTCCTCCTACTTGCGGTTACTGCTACGTGGTCCGGGTTCCATCCTGTTTTTCTTATACAGTGCTGCTTCTTAGCTGTTTACCACAGCTCCTTCTCCTCAAGGCCGAGCCCTGCAGATGTCCAGCTGTTTACCAGCTTCCCAATGCCACAGCTCCCTCTTCTCAAGGCCGAGCCGTGCAGATATCTAGCTGTTTACCAGCTTCTCAATGCTGCAGCTCCTTCTCCTTAAGGTCGAGCCGTGCAGAGTGATCCCAACAATAAATTACCAACCAACAAGAGAGGATGAAAACACAGGAAGGAGAGATGAATGCCTCGACCCACCTAAATACAAATTACACAATGTTCCTCTTAGTGAGTTGTGACTAAGGTCACAGGGTGGATAATGTGGGAAACCACTGTGGGTCTGTAGGGAGTAGCAGGGTTTGACTGGAGCAACACGCTCCTCTTCAAAAGCAACCCTGATGGGTTGCAGTCAGACAGTCTCATAACTGACTATTGTTGAGTGATGTCTGGGATGAGGCGAAAGCCTTGCAGCCTGATGTTCTACGGCAAGGCCACAAAGACCTCCATCAAACGTGAGTAAGCTGACCATTATTAATAACTGAAATTCTTATTAACTATTCATTCCTATTGATCGATGCTATTTGAGTTATATAGTATCTATCGGTCTACAACAAATAAATGAATAAAAAATTAATGAACTGATTAAGTTTTTATTAATCAAATTAGTCTAAATCAATCATTAATAATTACTTATTAATAACAGTCGTTACCTATTAAGATCGATTATTTTATTTATTAGTATTTTGTGGTACTGCATTAACACTACTGTCCTCCAGTTACTTATCATGTATTTTTTTTTCTTTATCATCACTCTGATTTACTGTTGTAATTATCTACTATCAATTCATCATTATTAATTATCATTAATTACACGTGCTACACGACGGCTCTGTTCCTCACCTAGAACTTGTTATCAGTAAAGTAGTTCCTTATTAACGTGATCTTAATCCACTGGATGTTAATTCCAGTAAATATTAATCTGTATTGCTCTATCGCTAATCATTACTTCGTATATTAATTACCGGTTAATGAATTATTTATTACATTCATTAACCATAGGTCGGTGTATGTTAATCCATCAAGAATTAGCAGAGAGTGCCAGATCAGCATTTGTCCTAAACCTGCTCTCCCCACTCCCTCCTCCCAAACCGCCCGCCTGCCCTCACCCCGGAGAGTTCTGTGTAAAGACACCCACACGCACCCTGCACACCCCCCGTTTCTTTTTGATTGTCATTTTTTTAGCTATTTATTTATCTAGCCTCCCTCCCCCTTACCTTTTCTTACTCTTCTCTCTCACCACCGGGGACCGGGGACCGGGGACCAGGCAGAGGCGGCGGTGCCCAGCCCCAGCCGCCCGCCCTCCCCACCCCACCGCAGCGAGCCCCATTGCTACAAGGCCGCCAGAAGTTAATCTGCTTATGTGTAAACGTGGTGGCAGCTGAGGTATGTTTAAGAATACTGGTAAGTGTTGCTAGAAACCTACAAATATTTTCCGGGTGTTAACCGCGGGGTGCCAGCTTTGTGGGCCTACCACCCAGCACCCAGCTCTGCGCAGGTCTGGAATAAACCGGTATCTCGTCTCGGTGTGTGAGACTGGCCTATCGCACGCCGGGAAACGAAACCGCCTTTTCGGACACCACCATCAGCAAAGCAGCGACCCCGCTTTGCCTGAGGCTGCTGGGCCTGTCCTCTGGGCGCTGCTCACCACTGGAACGCATCCCGCTGGCGACGGACACGCCGACGGCCGCTAGCGAGAGGCGCGGCCCACCTCTCCGGCAGCCGGAGCCCGGCCTCGGGGACGCAGGTCTCTGCCCAGGCCGAGGCACGGGGCTGCTGCTTTCCCAGGGACGGCTTCAACCGGGAGCCGAGCCGAGCACATCGCCCGCAGGCGGACACCGAGGCGGGCCACAGCGCAGGCTGTAGCAGAGAAGGCGGCGTTGTCCACAGCGTTACCAGACTTTTTCGTTTCTTACTGCGTGCACACCCGCCACACACGCTCCCAAACCGGCCCCGGCACGAACCCCTCGCCCGCGGCCACACGCACACACGGAGACACCCCCCCTCCCCCTTCCGCCAGCAGTTTTGCCGGCCCGGGGAAGGAAGGAAGGCGGGAGACTTTAGGACCCCGCGGCGTCCCTGCCGCACCCGTGCCCCCCTCCCGCCTTTCGTCCTCAGTCCGTCGGTCGGCCAGTCCGTCGGTCAGTCACCCTGCTGAAGGTATGCGAGGCACAAAGCGGGGGTATTGTTTAGGCTCTGTCAGGAGTCAACGAGGCGCAAGCCTGAGGGAAGGAACAAGGCAACCGCAAAGGGAACGCAACTGCCGACCTTTGAGTGAACTATCGTAAGTAACATCTAATTAACATCGACTCGGCATAGCACAAGCCTGCCCTCCGGTAGGGGAAGACCCCTACCCACAGAAGCCCCTTCCTCACGGGGCACGCGCAGTAAAAAAGGAGGACGCTGTCGCCGTGGAGACGAGGCTTGCGGGAACCAACAGGCGCAAGGGCGCCTGCGCCAGCTCTCAAAAAAATAACGGTGACTTGTTGCTCGGAGCGTAGAAATATTTTCCCTGCGTTAACCGAGGCGCGCCAGCTTTGTGGGCCTACCACCGGCACCCAGCTCGGCGCAGGGGCGGAAGAAAAGCCGCCGTCTCGACTCCGTGTGTTTCCCGGCGCTCTGCGCACCGGGTGACGGAACCCGCGTTTGGCACAACAGCCCCGCTGCGCGCGGGCCGCCGCCGCCGCGCGGTGAAAACCAACGAACGCGAACGGCGGGGGAGGTGAAAAACGAAAAGAGAAAAAAACCCCCCAACCCAACCGACCCAAACAGAAACCTCCGAAAAGCGCCGCCATCCCCCCTCCCCCAGCCAGCCTCTGCGCCAGGCTCCCTCCCCCGCCGCCGGGGGGGCCGGTTGCCGGGCAGCGGGGCACGCGCGGCTGCAGCCCCCCTTGCCCCCCGCTGCTCCGGGGCGCCGGAGAGTCTCCGGCCGGGGGGGGCCGCACCCACCGGCCTGCGGGTCCGGAGCTGCAGCGCAGGGAGGGGGAGCTCGCGCGCGCGGTGGGGGGGTGGCTGAGTGAGTCTGAGCGCGCGTGTGTCGCGGGGGGGGGCGGTGTCTGCAGGATCGCGGGCGCAGACCTTAATATATTTATTTTTAACAACGGCTTGTTTAGCCTGGGGAAGTGGAGGGTCAGGGCACTGCAGTAGCTGCAGCCTGCAGCTGCTTGAAGAATGGTTTTGTGATAAATGATTTAGTCCCAAACAGGATTCCAATTTAAGTTTTCAATTTATTAAACAAATAGAGGCAAGCAAACAGCGCTGGGTGCGCCGGGAGTCTCCGCTCCACCAAGATGCACACCTTCACTTCTTACAGTTCCTTCCTTTATACTTCTCTAGGCTTCGTTTCTTGCCTTTCTCCGCCTTTTTCTTGGAAGATGACTCTTTCTTTAAGTACGTCACCACTTCCCCGGTCTGCGCATGCTTCATCTTTTTCTAGGTGGTCGTCCGGTGGTCGTTGGGAGGAAGATGCTCCTCTTCGTCAGTGCACCCTACATGACCTCTCTGTTTGTGCAGGCGCTCCGTTATTCCACTTATATTATGCTACCTTATTTGGCTATACATTTTCTTGACATTTCTGCGGTTATTTACAACACTGGTTTGCACTAGTATATCAGGAACTAACTTACATATCAGGAGGCTACATAAGCTACACATATCAAGGGAGTTACCCAAACTACACTTATCAGGAAGTTACATAAAGACTGCCACTCCCCTGTTTATGGTCATGCCCTACATATATTCCTTTATTTCAATATAAATGACATTTGCTTCAAGCTTATATTCACTAGATTTTCTTTACACGAATCGCTCGTTCCTCACAATCCCCCGTTTTCTTTTTCACCACTGTGATTCGTGTAAAATTTATTTAAAGTTTGTTTGATGGGTATTAACTCGGGTTCCTCTATATGTTTTACCAACATTAAAACATGTTTTCTCTCACTCTGTGTTGGTTCTATTGGAGTGGCTGTAAATTTCATTCCATTAATCGCAGAAGCTACAGCTTGTGAAAGACAAGGAATTAGACATGGTATTATTAACATACCTCCAAACAATCCTAACAAAACGATAATGATTTTTGTTACCCAGTTTCCTGAGAATAAATTTTCCCACGTTGTCCATAGTCCTTGGACATTTATTCCATTCCACGTTTGGACTGGCACATGGGCTACTTTTTTCATTTCTCTTACTAATTCATTGATGGCTTTTCCTTCATCATTTATCTCTAAACAACAATTTGTGAGATTAAATTTTCCACAGACTCCTCCTTCCTGTGCTAGTAAATAGTCTAGTGCGAGTCTATTTTGATATAGGGCTGTACGCATTTTAGTATTTTGTTTAGCCACCAATCCTAGAGCATTACCCGTTTTATTTACAATTATTTCTACTACAGCTTGCAACCTGATTATTCTATTCAACATATAAATGGGGGTCCTATATCCCCAGGACCCATCTTCTGCCCATGTCGCTGGGTCATAATATGCTATTATTCTTTCAGGTGGCCACTCATTATCTTTCCATTTTCCTATTTGTAGCTCTCTTTTTCCCCTTCGGTTGTGAGTTTCTAATGCGTCTGTATATACCAGTACCCCTAGGCGTT
Source organism: Phaethon aethereus (assembly GCF_964289735.1). NCBI lineage: Eukaryota > Metazoa > Chordata > Aves > Phaethontiformes > Phaethontidae > Phaethon > Phaethon aethereus. The sequence goes on along the minus strand of NW_028113806.1, from coordinate 22,797 downwards.
CTCCTCGGTTTATAGGTAATAAGAGAAAGCTTGGCCGTATAGTTCCTAACACGCACGCTCCGGTCCAATTTTTTGGTAATCGGGTATATGCAAATTTTCCACAGATCCAATATTGCCCTTCTGGACTTGACCACCCTTTATCAATAGTGGTTCCGTTGGTCCAATTCGCATGATTTTTACTTATTTCTTGGGCAGTGCCCCATTTATCCTACTTTTGGTAAGTACTATTCCAGTTATATCCCCCTTCACATACTAAATATCCGACTGGTTTACTCCCAGCGTCATTTTGCCAACAGCTTCTTCTTATTATGCTGGTTTGTAATATCCATTGTTGTTTCCTGACCTGAGTTGATATGTTCTAAACATTAGGGTCTGGTATGTTGCTCTCTTGGGCCTCCCAGGGCCAATTCTCTCCTGATTAGTTCCACCACATACATAACAATTAGTTACATTTAGTGACTTAGCAATGTTCTCAGCAAGATTTACAAATAGATTTTTAGCCACTGTGGGAATTTCATATTTCGTTCCTGTTTCCATTTCATGACAAAATGACTTAAATAACAGTCTATGCTGCACCGATTCTCTTTTCTTTCATTTCAATATTAATAACTACACCTGGGTCTTCTCCAGGTCCATATATCTTAAGTCCAATTTTGGTTATTTTTTTCTGTTTCCAAATTTCTAAATTTATAAGGGTTAAATTTACTAAATTACAGGTACAGGTTGTACAATTATGGTCTGTTTGTACCCTTGTGATTGAAGCTTGTAAATCCCCACATTGGCTGTCATATCCCCAGCTTGCAGTATCCTAACATACACAAGACCATCCCCTTCTTCCACATAGGTGTGCTGACTGATATCTCACCGTTTGACTAGGTACATAATCAGGATTTATCTGACATTGACGTCCACCTCCACCTGGGCAAATATATTTTGGTTGATTACTATAGTATCATCTCCACTCTACACTCCCACAATTAATATCCAGATCATCATCTATAATATCGCATGCATCAAAAATTACCGATACTGATGTGCTCAAATTGGCCATATCCTTACTTATTCCAATTAATCTTCCTACTTCCGAATTTGTTTTCATTTCTACCCACTATTGATAAAGAAGTTCCTTTGGATCGTAACAAACAGTATCATTTTCCACCGAGCATTTCTTATATTGTGTTCCATTGTATATACAACTCCCGTTCTGTTTCCCTTTGCACTCGTAATAGGTGTGGTACATTAATGTTTTATTACTTACTCGTCCGTGCTGGGCGGTTCTTATGCACTCGGTGCAATTTTGATTACCTGTCACCAGGTTGGTGAGTCCGAGTAAAATCAGGAGAGGTCCGGTAAGGGATCTCATGGTCGGAGGCATCAGCTACAAGGGGTGCTCGTCCTTGACTGGCCTTACTTGGTCGCGACTGAGAATCCCCACCCGGTCTTGCCCTCTCCCCCTTCTCAAGCGGACTTCTTTATTTCGATGACAGTAATAAATCTTACCCACCAGAAATCTCCTATAGGAGTAGTCTGTCCACACTGAATGCAGAGGAAACTTCAGCTTTGAATTTGAAAACGTCCCTGTTAGCCTCTGTGGGAAATGATATATTTGTTACACAGGTTACACCTAACCCTCAATAATCATACAACATGGTTTACAGAGTGGACATAAACTTAGTCCTGCCCGATAATTGCTTAATGCTATAGTCTTTAATTCGTGATCATTTCTCATACGTTCATTCCCTTTTTAATGTTATTTTTGTGGTTCCAGGTTGTAAAATAACTTTCCAGTCTTTCATGGGTCCTTTTACTCGAGTCGCGTGCGTCCACCCCTTTTCCGCGGTCCGGATGGCAGTATCTGTAGTTAACAATACAACAAAGGGTCCTTCCCATGAAGGAACTAAAGTTTCTTTCTTCCAAGTTTTGATCAGTACCTTATCCCCTGGTTTGAATTGATGGATTGCAAACCCCAAAGGTAGGGTTTGTGCCATTATTCCTATATCTCTTAGTTCTTTCAACCTTTCTCCTAAAATGATAACATATTTCCGAATATTATAATCTTCCACTACATTGTTTCCCTCGGAGATAGGGCATGCCGTATAAAACCTAATATGGCGATAATCCAGTCTCACTGTGCGGTTTGATCCTTATGTTAAGAAGGGCTAGCGGTAAACATTTAGTCCATGGCATCTGTGTTTCAACCATTAGCTTCGCTAGCTCTTGCTTTATTGTTTGGTTTATTCTTTCTATTACTCCCAAACTTTGAGGATGCCATGGGGTATGATATTCCCATTTAATACCTAATGATTGGCACAAGGATTTTATAATTTTAGAAGTAAAGCGAGTGCCTTGATCAGAATCAATATATTGTATTATCCCATACCTGGGGATTAGGTGTTCTAGTAAAATTTTATCACCGTCTGAGCTGTCGCTCTTGCTACAGGATAGGCTTCGACCCATCGTGTTAAATGGTCTACTATAACTAACAAATATTTCAATCTTCCTATTCTTGGTAATTTGGTAAAGTCGACTTGAATCCTTTCAAACGGTCTATAAGCTAGTTTTCTTCCTCCCATGGCCACTTGTTGAAACACGGCCTTATTTGCCCTTTGACAAGTTAAACACCCTTGTGTAATTTGCCTTGCTATTTCAAAAAATTCCAATACAGCCAAACTGTTTAAGGAAATGATCACTTAACACTTTTGTACCCCAATGTGTTTGCGCGTGTAAGCGTTCTAATACCTGCCTAGCGTAAGCTTTTGGCAACATCTCTCGCTCATCAGGTAATGTCCATTTCCCTTGTTCCACTCTAGCTCCTATTTTCTCTAATTTTGCTTGTTCCTCCAGCGTAAACTTTTTCTCCTTTTCCTCTTATCCTCTTCCACTAGTGTCCTCCCTTGTTTGTGTATGATTAATTTTAACAGTTTCAATCCTCAAGGCTGCTTCCTGAGCCTCCTTATCTGCTAAATTATTTCCTCTAATTCGATAATCTAATCCCTTTTGGTGTCCCCTCACATGCACCACGGCTATTTCCTTTGGTTCTCTTAACACTTTTAAAATTTTACTATCAACTCCTGATGTATTAAGTTCTTTCCTTGAGTGTTAATCAGGCCTCTTTCCTCCCAAATTTTTCCAAAAGTATGGACTACTCCATATGCATATTTGGAATCTGTGAATATGGTCCCTCTTCTTTCTTTTAATAATTCCAGGGCCCTACATAAGGCATAAAGCTCACAAGCCTGAGCTGACCATGATGGACTCAGAGGTCCTGATTCCACAAGTTCTAAGTCCTTGTCAATTTTTGCATATCCTGATTTTCTCTTCCCTTCTATTACTTGGGAGGATCCATCTACAAACAATTTTTCTCCTCCCTCTAATTCAATATCTCTAAGATTGAGCCTTACTTTTGTCTGGGATTCTATAACTTCTAAACAATTGTGTTATAGCACTACTGCTTCTGAGGGTTCCCCAAACCGGAACTGAGCGGGGCTCTGGGCAGAGGTGACTCCTAATTCCAAATTAGGTGAATCTATCAAGATGGTTTCATATTTCAAAAGTCTACTATCTGTCAACCATTTCTCTGTCCTCTGTTGGAGGACATTCCTAACATTATGTGGCGTATATACCTTTAGAGGTACACTAAAGGTAATTTTCCTAGCTTCCTCTATCAATAATGCCATAGCAACTAGGGCTTGGAGACATGCTGGCCACCCCCTGCTCACCGAATCTAACAATTTGGATAAATATCCCACCAGTGTGTGTGGGTTTTTTGGGGGTTTTTTTTGTTTGTTTTTGTTTTGTTTTGTTTGTTTTTTTGTTTTTTTTTGGTTTTTTTTTTTCCATTCCCTTTTTAGTCTGTGGAGGTCTTAGGATTAAAATACCAGAAACCCGGTCAGGATCTGATTTCTTTTTTTTTCCTTTGCTTAACCAATGTCCCAAATATTTTACTTCTTGCTCTATAAATTGTAATTTCGAGCAGGACACTTTTAATCCCTTTTTCTCTAAAAAATTTAACAATCTAATGGTGGCTTTTCGGGTCTCCTCTTCAGTTTCTCCTGCTACCAGTAAATCATTCACATATTGTAATAATTTTTCCCTCCTCGTGTACTGTAAAACCTTGTAAGATTTTCTTTAAGGTCTGTCCAAACAAATTTGGTGACTCCGTAAACCCTTGTGGTAGCACAGTCCACCTTAATTGTTGTTTTTCGTCCTGTTTTGGGGTCTTCCCATTCAAAGGTAAAATAATCTCTGAACCCCTTATCCAAAAGACAGGCCCAAAAGGCATCTTTCAAATCTATTACACTATACCAAATATGTTTAGGAGACAGGTGACTCAATAAAGTATAAGGATTTGCCACGACAGGGAATTTGGTGATTGTTCGCCGATTCACAGCTCTCAAATCCTGTACCATCCTATATGTACCATCTGATTTCTTTACAGGGAGTATCGGGGTATTGTGGGGTGACATACATGGTTCCAAAGTCCCATTTTTTAGTAATTTATCCACAATAGGTTTTAGACCTCTCCGGCCTTCTATAGATATAGGATATTGTTTAATTCTAATTGGCTTATGAGGGTCTGTTATTTGTACCTTGATGGGTTCCATATCTAATCTCCCAACATCTCCTTCCTTATACCATACTTGGGGGTCAATTTTTTCCTCATCAAGTTGGGTTAAGGTACATAAGTTAATATATAACCGATCTCCTTGGTTCTGAATAGTTAGGTTTAGTTTTAAAATCAAGTCCCTCCCTAATAGGTTATATTCTGCTTCTGGTAATAAAAGTAAATCATTTAAACAAATTTTTGTCTCTGTCTCAATCTCTACTTCTTCTAAGATGGGGACTTTGAAGGGTTCTCCTTTTGCACCTGTTACTGACATCTGGGCTTTTCCTTTTCCTACCCCTTTTGGGAGTTTCTGAATCGTTGACCTTTCAGCTCCAGTATCTACTAAAAATAAAAATTCTTCTTTTTGGGGACCTACTAATAGTTTTATCAAGGGCTCTGTTGATGTTGAGGTCCCCAGAAGATACAGCCCCTAACACCCCTAATCCTCTTTGAACATTTTCTCATCCCATTCCCGTTTACGGCAGGTTTTCTGAACACGTCCCTTTTTGTTACAATAGTAACAGATGGGAATTGTGGGTCTGTCTTGATGAGATTGTCCCTGGGGTGGCTGTTCTGGTCTCTTATCTTTTTTTCTCTCCCAGCTGAGTCTTACTCCTCTGACTTTCCCTCACTGCTGCTACAAAAATTCTTGCCTCTGCTTCTTGTTTTTCTTCGTCCCTCCTGACATAAACCTTTTGAGCTTCTCTTAGTAATTCTTCCAACCCTCTCTCTTGCCAATCCTCTATCTCCACCCAGAGGTACTTCCCGTAAAGGATACAAAGACGCTCTGGGTGCTCAGTTTGGGATCCTCCCCTTAGAGTTGAATTCGACCCCGGGGCCGTAGGGGAAGTCGTCAGATTTGGTGACGGTATTTGACGGGTAGCTGGATTATACGGGGGAGGTAAGTGATCTAGGGGGTCCCAATCCTTCTTTTCCTTTTCCATGTGTTGCTCCCCTACGGTCTTATTTTTCCCTACTCCTGTTTTAAGATGAAAAATGCCCACACAGGCCTTTATCCATAAACTAGCATACTCGCTCTCCTCTTGGCAAAACGGTTCCTTAGAATTTACATACAGGTTTAGCGCCTGACAAACCCAATCCTCAAATGACCCAAATACAGGCCAAAAAAAACGTGGGGTCTCAAGGGGTTCTTTGGCCATTTTACCATACAATATTAACTAATTTCTCTTTTGTCTTCCCTTTTCCAGGGCCCTTATTATTCCAATGTTTTAACATTATTCCTAATGGAATCTCCGGAGGTATTTTTAGTAATTCGCTCCCTTTCTTCTGGTCCTGGGTTCTCGATTTCGTCTGACCCATCTAGGAATTTTTACTGTGGCAATTCCTACAGCCCTTGGTTACCAAGCAGAGTGTCTTGCAGGGGGTTTCAAACTTGTCACTCACCTATGGATCCTATAAAAATCGCTTCGGTCCTTTACCGGCCAAGTCCCTCGCGGGAGATTGGAACCGCGGTTAGAAGACCTCCACAATCGCTTCGGAACGAGGTTCCGTCTCAGTCACACTCTTACACACACAGGCAACCGAATCCCACCCAACCGAACGGTATACACCTTAAATACTTACAACCCCGTCGTCTTCGTTCGGATCTTCGCGCGCAGAATTACGGGCAAAATAAACTGCTGCAGCCGGCAAGGGAGCTCATAAAAAATCAAATTCTTTGCTTGCCCCTATTTGGGTTCAGGATGGTGTTAGTCCCGACCCGACCCGATCAGGAGCCACCAAATGGTGGGGCGCCCCTCCTAGATCAAGTCAGTATTCAGGAACCAAGACCATCCCGGACGAGTCCCCAGTTGTGATAAATGATTTAGTCCCAAACAGGATTCCAATTTAAGTTTTCAATTTATTAAACAAATAGAGGCAAGCAAACAGCGCTGGGTGCGCCGGGAGTCTCCGCTCCACCAAGACGCACACCTTCACTTCTTACAATTCCTTCCTTTATACTTCTCTAGGCTTCGTTTCTTGCCTTTCTCCGCCTTTTTCTTGGAAGATGACTCTTTCTTTAAGTACGTCACCACTTCCCCGGTCTGCGCATGCTTCATCTTTTTCTAGGTGGTCGTCCGGTGGTCGTTGGGAGGAAGATGCTCCTCTTCGTCAGTGCACTCTACATGACCTCTCTGTTTGTGCAGGCGCTCCGTTATTCTACTTATATTATGCTACCTTATTTGGCTATACATTTTCTTGACATTTCTGCGGTTATTTACAACACTGGTTTGCACTAGTATATCAGGAACTAACTTACATATCAGGAGGCTACATAAGTTACACATATCAAGGGAGTTACCCAAACTATACTTATCAGGAAGTTACATAAAGACTACCACTCCCCTGTTTATGGTCATGCCCTACATATATTCCTTTATTTCAATATAAATGACATTTGCTTCAAGCTTATATTCACTAGATTTTCTTTACACGAATCGCTCATTCCTCACAGTTTCAGGGACAATGGAGCTTTTCTTAGTAGCGGGAAGAGCAAGAAACCTTCACAAATTACAGCTGGGAAGGTTCTGTCTGGATGTGAGAAAAAATAATCCTCACTGAGAGGGTAGTCTTGTGCTGCAAGAGATCACCCAGAGGGAGTCTGGATTATCCCATGGCTTTGTGTTTCAAGGAGCAGCTGGTGAGGGTGGAGAGCCATCAGTGAAGGCATAGAAATGCCAGGGTGAGAGCTAGGTGGGAAAGCAAGATGGCTGTCAGCAAGCTGAAGGGAAAGAGGTGAGGCATGGGACAGTGTAGGGCAGCCTGCATAGAGATGGCCAAGGGTTCTAGCAAGACCGAGAGGTCCAAAAGGACTGAGGTCTTTGTCGTCTTGACTATAGCAGCTGTCTCTACCACCAGGGCCAGTGAGACAAAACTTTATTCTTCTCTTCTCAGAAACTGCCTTCCCAGGACCTGGGCTCAGGGTTTGGCCTTGCCTGCTTCATAAAACGAACCAAGGGTTTTCTCAGCATTACAGCCACCTGTGCAGTGCCCTTGCCTACCTGCAGTCACCGTCTCCAAGTATCTGCTCTAATGAGTCAATGAGGAGCCTTTGGCAGTAATGGGTCTCATTAAGTCCCATTAATGCTTCAAGGTATTTTGGGGTTTGCTTCTGGCTTTGACTTCTTGAGAGGTTTGTTCAGTCTTCTCCCAGTATCTGAGGTTCACGGACTGAGCCCCAAATACACCATGGGGCTCCTTAAAACACAGAAAGCCCTAACAAGTCATGCCTCTTCCTGTAACGTTCTCCACGTCTGCAAGACTCGTATAGCTAATCTGAGTTGTTTCATAGCGTGGTTAAGAAGGAAGATTTCAAAGTGCACCTAATAAAGTTATTTTTAATTTTAAAGACTGTATTTTGTTAATTTCAGTTTAAAGAAGTGATAGAAGCATTATCCAACTGATATGGATCCTGAGTGTCAGGAGCGTCTCCTGAGGAGGTCTGGACAGGTAGGAAAAGCAGTCCCTTGAGATCTGACACTGGGTGGACAACCTTGCTCCTCACCTCCCCAGACTCCCCACCTGTCGTTGGCCACCTGGGATTTACATCACTTTCCCTTCATCAGACTTCTCTGAACTCTGGGAGCAGAATGTTAGAGCTCCATTGCACCATCTCCCACCCACTTTCCTTAGAGGACTGGCTGCACACAGGCACAGAAGGATGTTTCCCATTTGCAAGCAAAGCAAAGTAAAGCACGATCAAGTGTCTTAAGCAATAAAACACTCCTCAACCATATACTAAGTACAAGCTGCCTCTAATGAGGTCGCCTTTCTACAAGGGATGATCTTACGAGAAATGTTTTAGATAGATAGATAGATAAAGGTAGATACAATTAAAAGAGTTGGCTAAAGATACCGTTATACTACTGAAAGACAGGCAGGCTTTTAGTCCCTGAAGCTCAAAGCAGCAGTGTGGGTGGGAAGTATCTGAATGAACAAAGAGTAAGGGAAGGAGAATAATGGAAAGGGCCTTTGTCTAGACAGTCTGCTGAAAACATTACTTCAGAAATGGTCATTGTATCAGCACAGGTGAAAATATATGAAAGATTAGAATTATTAACTACAAAAGACATTAACCACTTGATCCAGTGTGGCCTGGCAGCAAAGGCAGCCAGCAGTGTCCTGAAGTGTATAAAGAGGAGCCTCGCCAAAAGAGTGAGGGAAGTGGTTGTCTCCCCATGCTCATTGCTTGTTAGACCACCTGTAACCAATTATATCCAGTTTTAGGGCCCCAGTTCAGGTGTACTGATCTGGCTGGGATGGGGTTACCTTCCTTCATAGCAGCCTGTGTGGTGCTATGTTTTGCATTTGTGCCTTAAACAGTGTTGATAACACACCAGTGTTCTGGCTATTGCTGAGCAGTGTTTGCACTGTGTCAAGGCCTTCTCTGCTCCCTCCCAGTGAGTAGGCTGCAGATGGGCAAGAACAGCTGACCCCAACTGACCAAAGGGATATTCTCTAACGTACGACGTTGTGCTGAGCAATAAAAGCTGGGACAGAGGAAGAAGGAACTAGAATTTTTTTGTTACAGGAATCACTTCCTAGTTCACATGGAATCCCTTGCATAGCATTAGTAAAAGGCCTTAGACCTTCATAAGCGGTGAACTTCCACCTAGCTACTGATGAAGTTCTACTGAACTCTTACTTAGTCGCGTGAGGGAAGGCCCTGAAACTGGTGTAAATTAGAAAGATAAGATAGCCACATCCATCAGCAGAGGTTGCCTCATCGAGAAAAGAAAAAGAACGGCCCGCTTGGAGACAGTGAAAGGATCCAATGAGGAAAAAGGAGACCCCAGACCCAAATACTCCAACTGGACTAAACCGTCTCACAAGGGGAGGGGAGCTTAGACTGTAAGGGTATAATTGTCCAGAGAGTCTCTGGTTCGGGGTCCGTCTCCAGAGGCACTCAGCTCAAGCTGTTCTTCACCACTGTACCGCTTAATAAATTCAACTGGTATACGTCATGTCAGAGATTCTGCTTCAGGAAACCTAGGGTTGAGCCTGAGGGAAGAGAAAGCACCCAAGAGAGACTCCTTGATTGGTGTGTGAATGCTCAGGCAGCGGCTTCTCCATTAACGTTTTTTCATTCAAAGAGTCTTCTGTGTGGAGACTGGCTGGGCATCATTTTTGCTTGTGGGAGGTGGTGAGTGGTTGCCTTTGCGTTGCTTATTATTATTATTGGTTGTTGATTTTTTAAAAATCTCTTTCTTTCACCTGCTAAGCTGTCTTTATCTTGACCCACAACTTTCCGTGCTTTATTTCTTCCTGTTCTCTCTCCTGTCCCAGTGGGGAAGGGGAGGAAAGAGTGAGCGGCTGCGTGTCTGCCGGGCTATTGGCCAGAGTCAATCCACCACATCAAGGAAGACGTTGACAACTGGGAGTGACTTCAGTGGGAGGCTGCCAAGATGCGCAGGGGCTGCAGCACTTGCCTGGGGAGCAGAAACTGAGGGAAAGGGCTGCCTTCGGCCTGGGAAAGGGAAGGTCTGGGGAACCTCATAGCAGCCAGCCAGTCCCTGCAGGGAGGTTTTCAGGAAGATGGAGCCAGTCTTGTCACCGTGGTGCTTGGCAGGACGATAATAGACGATAGTCAAATGTTGAAATAAGGAATGTTGAGGCTGGAGATAGGGACAATCTTTCTCTCCATAAGGGCATCCAAACATTGAAGCAGGTTTCCCAGAGATGTTTTCCTGTCTTTGTCCTTGGACATTTTCCAGCCCCCATGTGGCAAAGCCTTGAGCAAAGTGGTCTGACTCTGTAGCCGATTCTGCTGTGAGCATGAGGTTGGACTGGAGACCTACTGAGGTCCCATTCAGGAGAGTGGAAAACTAAATGATGCTGTGGTTCCTTCCTCTCTAGGTGTGCCCTTGATGACAGTAGGGAAAGCTGTCAGGTTCCCCGTGACCATGGAAGTAAGTCAGATGCTGGCATAGTCAGATCAGCTGAAGTTGTCTTCTCCTCCTCCAGGCAGTGTTGCTCAGATGCAGGACTGCTTCACTGGTATCCCCAAACAGCCCTGGTTATTTCCTTTGCTTCACCGTTCATTCCCTTTTCATTCTTTTCCCACCTCTCAAGTCCTGCTCTTTAACCATCCTTATCCCCACCCATGCAAAAAGCCAAGGACTTTTCACTGTTTATCCAGTGGCCCTGCATTTGCTCACTTTGAACCCTCCTTTGGTGTCTCTGCGGTGGTTACTGTGGTGCTTTCTACCTCGCATTGCAACTCAACGCCAGTACTCTTTTCTTCTCTGTAGTGTCCTGCAGCTACTTAAGTTCTGATCTTGTTAGAGGCACCACGACTCAGGATGGCCGTTGGCACGCATACTTTAAAAGCTGGACTGTTGGAGGTTCAGTCCAGAGGGACCTTGGCACACCTGGGATTTGGCCAGCAGAAACCTCAAGGTTTTGAAGGAAAAGCTCAGAAACAACTCCATGCAGCAGCATGGACAGGGACCTGACTGACTAAGGAGTGTCCTGAGGTGAAGTATCTGGGAACTGTGACAATGCCATATGAGTCAGTGGTTCTCACATTTCGAAAGGAGAGTGGAGTGTCTGGAGGAGGTCTGCCAACTTGAAGTGAAGGGCCTAAAGGATGAGCTGTGGGGAGAGTCTGAGGGAGCTGGGTGTCTGTAGCCTGCTGAAGTGGAGGCACGGGTTTACCTAGCAAGAGCCTGCACCTGCCTGGAGGGATAACGGAGCCAACCTGTTCTCTGCAGTCACCATTGATACGACAGAAGGAACAGCCACAAGCTGCCTCTTGGGAGCTTTAGGCTGAACCTCAGGAAAAATAAAATGGACTAGGAGGAGCGTTGCCATGATCTCCACCTTTGGAGCTCTTCAAGTTTCAGCGCCGCAAAGTCACGGCCAGCCTGGAGGCTGGACTAGAGACCCCCTCGCAGCAGTCTCTTTCCCAACAGGCCTGTGCCTTGCCACATGTCATATGAGAAGAGACTAAGCTGGAGGAGAGGGTCTCTACATCACAGGACAATTCAGGGTGGAAGGAGGGTCAGGAGGTCTCTGGTGTTGCACTGGCTCCAAGCAGGGCCAGCTCTGAGGTCAGACCAGCTTGCTCGCTAAATGCCAGAATCCGGAGAAAGAGTTTACACATGAACCAGGCATCTGTGCCGCCGTTACAGAAATGGAGACAAGGCCTTTGACCAGCTCCCTGAACACAGCTATTGGTACGTCATGCCCCCTGAGAACATCCATCCTCCCGGGAACATCCATCTTCTTGTCCAAAGGAGTGGGATCCTTATGCAACTATCCTGCCATATCTCCAGACCATGGGGTGCTTTACACTGTAAACAGAACTGAAGGAAAGCCTCTGACTTGGGTACGGTCAACTGAATTGCTAAAAGAGGGCAAGATGGAGGGATCTCGGAGCTTCCAGGTTCTTCCTGAAGATAGAAGGCCTCAGATATAGGAACAGAAGATAACAGTTTTGAACTAGCCTAGGCTTTAGATCATTTCACATGTGATGGCTCTGCTCCATCCTTTCAGTCATTGGCACCCAGAAACCTCATCTGCTTTTCCTTCCTCTCCTCCCAAAAGCTGATCAAGTGATGGGAAGAAAGGAAGGAGAAAGGCCCTAGGCCTCTGTGACTCACCTGGGCTCTGGCACTTGGAGGGCCACAGTGTCATCCATTGTACACCCCATAAAGAATCAAGCTGGGAAGTGACTCTTCACGTACAAGTGAACAAGGTCGATGGACAGGCAAGGCTATGTCTGGAGACCAGTACACCTAGAGCATCGATCAAGCTGGGGCTGAAACTCAGGCCTGGTCTTCAATGGTCTCCTGGGCCCATGGACAGAGGTGTGGATGGAGGCCCCAGGTGAGGCTGATTAGGGTCCTGAAGGCCTGTGGATGCTCTCAGGGCCCTGACACTGCCCCCATGGGATCCCACCTGCCAGTGCCCTCAGTAGGCCAAGTTCTCATTCCCGCATGTGCAGGGTCTGTGCTCGGCTACTCTCCTTCCCCGCTTCTGTGCAGATCTGGGAGACCACAGTTTCATGCTGACTACAACCAAGGCTGAAACTGGTCTTCCCACCCCTGACCAACTTTTCCTCTTTTGGGAGTACAAGGTCCAGGTGAGCCTCAGACTGGGTGGCACAGTTAGAAGCTGACCCACACACAAGATCCCGCCTAACCTGTTGCATGTCCCATAGAGAACATCCACACATCTGACCTGCTCTGGTAGCAAGCAGGGCATCCTCCACTTCTCGCCTTCCCTGTTAGTCTCACCTAAAGATGTTGTATCTCCGTCAGTCACAAAAGCTGTGGGAGCTGTCCTTTTCCGTCTTGGCTCTTGCTCCCCTAACGTCACAGCTTTGCGATGGCATGTTGTCCTCCTGCTGTCTGTGCTCCAGGCTGTGGGCTTTGGTGCACATTAGGCCTGTAGCACCTCAGATGTGGCACCAGGGCCAAGGGCAGATTTGTCACATGGACACCTGATACCAAAAGATTGGCCCTCTTTGTGTGGAAAGGCTTCACAGCCGATGTGTGCTGGAGTGGATGGCAGGAGGCAACATAATGATGAAGGAGGTTCTCACAACGAGAGCAAAAGCTGCAGTCCCCAAGACCAGACAGAAAACGGCCTTGGGCTGTGCAGCCCTGGCAGGAGAGGGGTTTGCTGTCCCAGGTGACTCTTGCAGCAATGCGTGGGGCCTGTGACAGAGGTGAAGCCGATCTCCAAGAAGGACAAGCTGCTGCTGAGAAAGTCCCCGGGGGAGGACAGCCTGTCATCCAGCCACACTGTGGACATCATGCTGGGGGCTGACTGGCTAGATAGCAGCTCTGCAGAGAAGTACCTTAGGGTCCTGGAGGGCAAGCAGCTGAGCATGAGCCAGCCATGCAGCCTCGCAGCAAAGGCCAGCAGCCTCCTGGGCTGCATTAGGAAAAGCATTGCCGGCAGATGGAGGGAAGTTAACCTTCTCCTCCACTGAGCACCGGTGGGCCACATCTGGAGTGCTGTGTCCAGTGCTGGGCTCCCCAGTGCAAGAAAGTTGTTGACCTGCTAAAGCAAGGCTATCAAAGGGCCACAAAGCTGATTTAAGGGACCGCAGCATCTTCCATAGGACGGAAGGCTGAGAGGTCTGGGACCGTTAAGCCTGGAGAAAAAATTGCTCAGGAGTGTGGAGTAATAAGGCACGGACTGTGGCAGGGCTTCAGGCCAAAGACCTTTATTGTTAGCGTAGCGTGCTTTTTATACAAATACAGCCCGTTCACGCACCTAAAAGTGCTACCCGGTTGGCTATTGCTTTAAGTCCACGCGACTCTCACAGAGGCAGGATTGGTCGCCTCTGTATGTCCACGCGCTCCTTTGCTTCTTCTTAGTTGTTTACCACAGCTCCTTCTCTTCAAGGTTGAGCCCTGCAGGTGTCCGGCTGTTTACCAGCTTCTCAATGCCACAGCTCCTTCTCCTTAAGGTCGAGCCATGCAGGGCGATCCCAATATCACCCCCTTTTTGTTTATCTATAAACAAAACCTGATGGTTCATTCGCAACCCGAGGACTGTGAGGAAGATGGACCATGTGTACATTCTTCTATCGTCCTGCACCACGAACTCAGCCCAGCAGTCGGTAGGTGCCAGCTTTACGTGGGCGTCCCCACGGAGGCAACAGTGGCCTTGCCGTACACCGGCCCACTGCCCTTTGGGAAATCCTGGTATTTATACATTTGCAGAGGAACGAGTTTCGACACACGTGGCCAGCGAGTGTCAGAACACGCCTTGGTTGCCACCTTTCAACACAGAGAGCCTATGGCATACGCGCCCGCTGGCCAGACGTGCTGCACGTGCCCCAGCCACCCTGTCTGTTGGTTCGTAGGCTTTGTTCACGCGGCATATTACCATAATCCAGCAGTCACATATCAACCATGCTCAAGCCAATAGCAGAATGTTATAAGGCAAACAAAATTGTGAATTGTGCTTTATATTCCTCCGTTACTGCATGTCTTCCCCATCCTCCCCTAACCTTGATCAACTTTCTTATCTCTTGGGCTGTTTTCTCTCACCCAGCATAGTATCTGTTTCTTACCCAGCCATCCATTTTCTGATATTCTAACTGCAGTTTTCTCACAGGCCAAAATTCCATCTGTTAACCCCTCCGTATGTATACGATAATTGGCGATAATTTCCATTTCTGCCGACAAGCTAACTATTGCTTTTTCTAGCTGAGATAAACGTCTGAGTCCCAAACAGGATTCCAATTGAAGTTTACAATGTATTACATTATATACATTAACCACTCTGCTAGACTTAGGCTTGCGGTCATACAAGGATACGTAGGACAGAAGGTTACACTTCATCACACGAATCAGATGAACATATTTCACATAGCTGTACTACTCCTCGTGATGGGAAAAGCGCCCGTACAAAGCTATGATAACCTTTATTATATCTCACCAAGGGATTTGTAGTTATAGAGTGCTTTGCCCTAAAATCTTTCCATGTTCCTCTAATGATACCGCTAATTTCAGTCTGATTAATTATCTGTGTTATAAATGATTTAGTCCCAAACAGGATTCCAATTCAAATGTACAATTTATTAAGCGAATAGAGGCAAGCAAACAGCGCTGGGTGCGCCGGGAGTCTCCGCTCCACCAAGACGCACGCGGTTCAGCTCCTGTTCCTGGTTTATAACCTGTCCGTTAATACATATTCATGAACAGGCGTGTCTTCTTCGGCGCATGCCCTCTTCTCCTTCTAGGATCTTCTCGAATCTTCCTCAGCGTGATCCTGTTCGCTAATACATTTTCATGAATAGGCGTGTCTGCTAATACATATTAATGAACAGGCGTGTCTTCTTCAGCGCGTGCCCTCTTCTCCTGCTAGAGTCTTCTTGAATTTTCCTCGGCGTGCCCCCAGGATGACCCCAAACCGTATGCATGCACTTTCTTTACACAATACTATGCGGTCAGTGGTCAAACTGGTTTGAGCTGATATACCAGCCAAGTAGTTTAACTTTCTCCTGTAAAATACCCCTTTTTATGGTGCAGGAGAAATCCATAAAAGTCCAGAAGGTTACACTTCATCACACGAATCAGATGAACATATTTCACAATCCCCCATCTTTTTCTTTATAGTATTGATTCGTGTTTTCGTTTCCAACTGAGTACTGCAGATATCTGCATTCCTTGTATAACCGAGTAGATTAATCTAGTAACAATTCCCCACATATCCCCAATACAACTATCCCGATTTTAGTAAGCCAATCACCACCCATAAAATCTCCCCAAAATCCTCCTAGATTGATTCCATTCCAAGTTTATCTCTCAGGAGGCCATTCGTTATACACCTGGACTCCTAGTCGCTCTCCCTAATTTATGGGTAACAGGAAAAAACTAGGTTTTATTGTTGATTACACGTACGGGCTGTACAATTAGAAAAGGTCCTCAGTTTTCCCATTTTTCTGGGGTAAACCCCAGCTGGACTTGTTCCAATATTGACTACAGTTATTTGCCGTAGTCAGAGTCAAGGAACTCACCCCAAGTAGAACTAGAAGAGGTCCGGTCAGGGCCATAGTGGTCGGCGGTCACAGCCCAAAGGGGTTGCAGCCCTTGGCAGACCCTTTTTAAGCCGCAACACCAGTTCCCCTCCGGTCTTGCCCTCTTCCTTCCTTTAAGGGGGTGCTTTCTTAGTACCCAAATTAATTGAGCACTGCTTGTGAAGGCCAGAGCTTTGCTAGATCAGTGGTTTGTCCAGACCTGAGCACTTGCCCGAGCCTGGCGATCCTCTTTATTTGCAAGGCTTTATGGCTACAGAAAACTGCCAGTTAGCCTGCAGTTCTTACAAATAAACACCACCTTCTACACCAAGGACAAATTCTAGTTCCAGCTCCTTTTTCCTGTTCTTCTTTTGCCAACAACTCCTTCCGATGATACTCGTTTGGAGTACCCATTGTTGTTTCCTATTACCCTTTCCCATTGTTTTCCAAACTTGGGGATTACTTATATTGCTCTCCATAGCTTCCCATGGCCATCGTTCACCTCGATTTGTTCCACCACAAACGTAACAATTAGTTATATTCAATGACTTAGCAATGTTTTCAGCAAGATTTACAAGTAGATTTTTAGCAACTGTGGGAATTTCATGTTTCACTCCTGTTTCTATTACAGGAGTAGCCGCAATAAAATTCCCACAGCAATTTAGTCAGATGTGACCTTCCACTCCTTCCCTGGACCTTTCACTCGCGACACATGTGTCCATCCTTTTTCAGCAGTTCTCACAGCTGTTTCTGTAGTGAATAAAACAAGGAAAGGTCCTTCCCAGAGGGGAGATAGGTTTCCTTCTTTCCATGTTTTTATCAGAATTTTATCTCCTGGTTCTAACTGATGAATTGCAAATCCTAAAGGTGGTGTTTGGGCCACCATCCCAATCTCTCTTCATTCTTTTAATCTTTTTCCAATGGTAATTATATCTTGTTGGATACTATGATCCTCAATTACATTGTTCCCCAGAGGCATTCCTTGAAAATAAGGCATGCCATAGAACATTTCATATGGCGATATTCCAGTCTCACTGTATGTTTTTGTTAAGTGCCAATGGTAAACATTTCGTCCAGGGCATTTGTGTCTCAATCATTAATTTAGCCAATTGTTGTTTTATTGTTTGATTCATTCTTTCTACCTTCCCCGAGCTTTGTGGGTGCCACAGAGTGTGGTATTCCCACTGAATACCTAATGATTGACATAATACTTTCTCAAAAGGTCTGTAAGCTGTTTTTCTCCCTCCCGTGGCTGCTTGTCGAAACACTGTCTTATTTACCTTTTGACAAATTAAGCAACCTTGTGTAATTTGCTTTGCTATTTCAAAAATTCCAATACAACCAAATTGTTTAAGAAAATGATCACTTAACGCTTTTGTACCCCAATGTGTTTGTGCATGCAAACGTTCTAATAATCGCCTGGTGTAGGCTTTTGGCAGCATTTCTCGCCCATCGGGCAGTGCCCATTTTCCTTGTTCTATTTAGCTCCTATTTTCTTCAATTTTGTTTGTCCTTCTGGGGTAAACTCCTTCTCTCTTTCCTCTCGTCCTTTGCTGGTGTCCTCCTTTGTTTGTATGACATTAATTTTGGCAACTTTAGTCCTCAAGGCTGCTTCCTGGGCCTCTTTAGCTGCTAAGTTATTTCCTCTAATTCGGTAATCACCAAAAGTCCCTTTTGGTCTCCCCTCACATGTACCACTGCTATCTCCTTTGGTTCTCTTAACGCCTTCAAAATCTTTCCTATTAATTCTTGATGTATTAAATTCCTCCCGTGAGTATTAATCCAACCTCTTTCTTCCCAAATTTTTCCAAAAGTGTGGACCACCCCATATGCGTATTTAGAATCTGTAAATACAGTCCCGCTTCTTCCTTTTAATAATTCCAGGGCCCTACATAGGGCATACAGCTCACAAGCCTGAGCTGACCATGATGGACTCAGAGGTCCTGATTCCACAATTTCTAAGTCCTTGTTAATTATTGCATATCCCGATTTTCTCTTCCCTTCTACCACTCGGGAGGAGCCATCTATAAACAGCGCTTCTCCATTTTTCAACTCAGCATCTCTTAGATCTGGTCTCACCTTAGTCTGGGTCTCAATTACCTCTAAACAGTTATGTTGTAATTCCTCTGATGGTTCTCCAAACAAAAATTGTGCTGGACTCTGAGCAGAAGTCACCCTCAGTTCTAAGTCAGGGGAGTCTATTAGTATTGCTTCATACTTTAGGATCCGGCTGTCCGTTAACCATTTTTCCGCTTCTTGTTGTAAAACATTTCTGACATTGTGTGGGGTATACACTTTTAAAGGAGCACTAAAGGTAATCTTCCTAACTTCCTCTATTAATAATGCTGTAGCAACCAAAGCTTGGAGACAAGCAGGCCATGCTCTGCTTACTGGATCAAGTAACTTAGAACAATGCCCCATGGGTTTTTTGGATTCCTGCCCAGTCTTGAGTAAGAACTCCATATGCTGTCTGGCTTGATGTATTCACAAAGAGATAGAAAGGTTTTTCTAGATCTGGGAGGCTCAATACAGGTGCTTGTATTAATGCCCTTTTTACTTCCTCAAATCTCTGATCATCTTCAATAAACCACTTAAGTTGGTTATTAGTTAATTTTTCATATAAGAATTTTACTTTATCACTATAATTTTCAAGCCATGGTCTACAATATCCTAATAATCCCAGTATTTGCCTAATTTCCGTTTTAGTCTGTGGGGGTCTTAAGGATAGAATCCCAGATACCCTATCAGGATCTAACTTCTTCCTTCCCTTACTCAGCCAATGTACTAAATATTTTACTTCTTGTTCTACAAACTGTAGCTTTGATCGGGACACCTTTAATCCCTTTTCCCCTTGAAAATTTAACAATTTAATGGTGGTTTTTTGGATCCCCTCTTCAGTTTCTCCTGCTACTAATGAATCGTCCACATATTGCAATAATTTTACCTCCTTAGGTATTGTGAAATCTTGTAGAATTTTTTCTAAAGTTTGTCCAAATAGATTTGGTGACTCCGTAAACCCTTGTGGTAACACAGTCCATCTTAATTGTTGTTTTTGTCCTGTTTCGGGGTCCTCCCACTCAAAGGCAAAATAATCTCTGGATGCCTCATCCAGAGGACAGGCCCAAAAAGCATCTTTCAAATCTATTACACTATACCAAGTATGTTTGGGAGATATATGACTCAATAAAGTATAAGGATTTGCCACCACAGGGAATTTAGTGATTGTTCGCTGATTTACAGCTCTTAAGTCCTGCACCATCCTGTATGACCCATCCGGCTTTTTTACGGGAAGAATGGGCGTGTTACGAGGTGACATACATGGTTCTAGGGTTCCTTTTCCCAAAAGTCTGTCAACTACAGGTTTTAATCCTTTTCGACCCTCCATAGGTATAGGGTATAGCTTGATTCTAATTGGGCGGTGCGGATCTATTATTTGAATGCTTATGGGGTCCATTTTGTCTTTCCAGTTTCCCCTTCCTTATACCACACTGAGGGGTTAATAGCTTCTTCATCCTCTTGTGTTAAAGTGTATAATTTAATCTGCAATTTGTCCCCTTGACTCTGAATGCTCAAGTTTAACTTCAAAATCAAATCCCTTCCTAATAAATTGTATTCCGCTTCAGGGAGCAAAAGTAAATCATTAAGACAAATTTTCTTTTCTGTTTCTACTTCTACATCTTTCAATATATTTACTTTAAAAGGCTCTCCTTTTGCTCCTGCTACTGACACGTAACTCTTCCCTTTTTCTATTCCTTTTGGAAGTTTTTGAATGGTTGACTTTTCGGCCCCTGTATCCACTAAAAATAAAACTTCCTCTTTATGGGGACCAATCAATAATTTTATCAAGGGCTCTGTTGATGTTGAAGTCCCCAGAAGATAGAGCCCCCGACACCCCTAATCTTCTTTGAACATCTTCTCATCTTGTTCCCGCTGACGGCAGTTCTTCTGAACATGTCCCCTCTTGTTACAGTAGTAACAGACGGGAATTGTAAATCTTCCTCGATAAGGCTGTCCCCAGGGTGTCTGCTCTATTCTTTTTTCCCTTTTCTCTCCAGGAGTCGTCTTATTTTTCTGACTTTCCCTTACTGCTGCTACAAAAATTTTTGCTTTTGCTTTTTGTTTTTCTTCGTCCCTCCTAACATAGACTTTCTGGGCTTCTCTAAGTAACTCCTCTAATCCTCTTTCTTGCCAATCCTCCAATTTTTCTAATTTCCTTCTTATATCCCCCCAGGATTTAGCTACAAATTGTGTTCTAAGGAGTGCGGTCCCAGCCACTGTATTCGGATCAATTCCAGAATACATTGGTAGGTTTTTCCTCAACCTCTCCAACCATTCTGTTGGAGATTCGTCTTTCCCTTGTTGTTCATTAAATGCTTTAGTAATGTTTTGCCCTCGGGGAACCGCTTCCCTTATTCCCTGTATGATTAACGTTCTCAAATCCCTCATATTTTGTCTTCCTGGGGGTTGTTGATGATCCCAGTGGGGATCCACATTTGGCCATTTCTGATCTCCCGGGGGTCCTGCCTGACTCTGTCTTTCCCAAATTCTCATTCCAGCTTGTCTAATCATTCCCCTTTCCTCAACAGTGAATAGGATCCCTAAAATGGACTGTATTTCTTCCCAGGTATAAGTATTGGGGCCTAGGAATTGGTCCAATTTTTCAGCTACTCCGAGGGGATCATCTAATAGGGTCCCCATTTCTTTCTTGAAATTTCTTACGTCTGTGGTATTTAACGGGACTGCCACAAACCCGATGCCTCCCTGATTGCCTCCGAGGGGTACTTCTCGTAAGGGATATAGAGAAGCTCCCTCAGATACAGCAGTCCTACTTCTCGTACATGCAGCCGGAGGTCGATCTAATTCCGATCTAATACCCAACCGAACGGTATACACCTTAAATACTTACGACTCCGTCGTCTTCGTTCGGATCTTCGCGCGCAGAATTACGGGCAAAATAAACTGCTGCAGCCGGCAAGGGAGCTCATAAAAAATCAAATTCTTTGCTTGCCCCTATTCAGGTTCAGGATGGCGTTAGTCCCGACCCGACCCGATCAGGAGCCACCAAAAGGTGGGGCGCCCCTCCTAGATCAAGTCAGAATTCAGGAACCAAGACCATCCCGGACGAGCCCCCAATTGTTATAAATGATTTCGTCCCAAACAGGATTCCAATTCAAATTTACAATTTATTAAGCGAATAGAGGCAAGCAAACAGCGCTGGGTGCGCCGGGAGTCTCCGCTCCACCAAGACGCACGCGGTTCAGTTCCTGTTCCTGGTTTATATCCTCTCCGTTAATACATATTCATGAATAGGCGTGTCTTCTTCGGCGCATGCCCTCTTCTCCTGCTAGAGTCTTCTCGAATCTTCCTCGGCGTGCCCCCAGGATGACCCCAAACCTTATGCATGCACTTTCTTTACACAATACTATGCGGTCAGTGGTCAAACTGGTTTGAGCTGATATACGAGCCAAGTAGTTTAACCTTCTCCTGTAAAATACCCCTTTTTATGGTGCAGGAGAAATCCATAAAAGTCCAGAAGATTACACTTCATCACACGAATCAGATGAACATATTTCACACCTCTAAGTATGGATCTGCATGTGGCCCACAATCTAGTAATGTTTCTTGCATATGGACCACCCCTGATCATAAAAGACGTTTTAAACAATGGGTGAAGAGACCCCATTATACCATGTCATTGGAACCAGACAGGCTATGGAATTGTATAAACAAGATAAATTGTTACAATATGGATGATTATCTATGGATACCGTTTGCCTCAGACCTCCATCACGCCTTAAGAAGTATATGCCTGTGCCACAATTACAGTGCTCCAATCCCTAGCTTACAGACAGCATGTCAGATAGAATCCTCCAAACACATGGCTAGTAAATGTAGGATTCCTTCCCAACATTATAAAAAACGGATGCAAGACTCATGAGCCAGTAGTAAAGAGCACAAGTACCACTCTAATGTATCCTGCACTGCTTGAGACCGTATGGGTATGTTCTAATGAAGAGATATCAGATTACAGTCAACCCTATTGGGATGGGTTAGAATGCACTTTAGGAATTCCACAAGTTTATCTCCCATAATAGCTTTTAATCATACTCAGGAGTCATTCACTGTAGTCATTCATGAAACCAAGAGGGTACAGAACAAAGAGAAATGTATTGCCCTCCGTGTCACGGCCAAGCTATTATACAGCAGGGATGAGAGTAAGCTTAGCAATGGGATTGTTTTGGACTTCTTCGGCTGTGATAATTGAAAATTGATTATATCTAGAAAATCTACCATGGCAAGGAGAGACTCTAGCTAATTGTATGCAGCCAGCCAGCAAGGCTAAGCAACACCCAGCTTGTACCCACGAGCAGCCTCACAGATGACTTTAGAAAATCAATTAGCATTGAATATGGTACTACTAAAGGAGAACAGCGTTTGTGGATGGCTGAATAACACCTATCCTGGCAAAACCTGCTGTCAATTCCAAATGTGTCCGCTACTCTGCATCAAGCTAGAGATGAAATGCAAAAAACTGTGGACCAAACCCATGAGCTCAATGAGAACATGAAACCAAGCAACTGGCAATGAACGAGGTGGATTTAAAATATTTTCAGTTGGCTCAGATTAAAAGTTAGTGGATGGGATCATAGTCTAACCCAGTATGTATTAATGTTTATCATAATGATTGTTATTGTCCGTATTTGATTGT